>NW_011338486.1:464852-484828 GCF_000735185.1 Notothenia coriiceps
ATGGGGACACAGCAAATAAATGCTGCCATCACAACGAACTTAGAGGCCTTTGCATATTTAAAACCAGTGCCAAATATGTAAAATCTGTAAAGTTTTTGTAAAACTACAGTAACAGACTCTCAATGGCCACATATAGTTCTCTGCGTACTTCAATTGTATTGTGCTATTTTTGAAAAAGGAAAAAAAGAGAAATGACCTAAATTGATATATTCTGAATGGGTGACTGCCAACAACTTGCATTTCAATGACAACTCTAAATAACGATCCTACCTCAAGAAGCATGTCCTTGATCTGCTTCACCAAGATTCATTTTTAATAAAAAGAGATATCACAATAGTAACCTAAGTATTTTTACTCTCACAGTAGCCTCTACTACTTTGTATCCTCTCACAGAACTATTCACAGTTCAAAGGCTGCTAATTTTGGTCGAACAGCAATTTGCCTACACAGTGCAACTACAAGGCTCTACTGTATTTGAATGACAAAAGATGACACTCACCTTGAAATGTCCTTTGTATATTTCTATTTGTCTTAACTGTTGGAACTTGTCCAGGCATGTTAAGTGGAAGTGGACTTGAAATCCTTAACTCAAGGTGTAGAACAATTAAGTTATCAAGCCAATTGCATTACTTACTCCAACTTGAATTTTGTTTTAAGTAAATTAACGCAGAAATCAGAGTTCAAATTACACACAATATTAAGTTGATGTAATTACCAACATTATTACGTCAACACAACTTATAAATTAATGTTTGCAACTTAAAATGTTTATCTAAATAAATTAACTCACATTTTTATCTTGCAACCATGCATTTAATTAAGTGGAGGTGAAATGTCGCCTGAATTCGTTTTTAGAGTGTAGTTACTATGACATTTACTCACAGTTTTTTCCCATATCAATAATGTAGGATTATAATTGCTCCCCTTTGAAGTGACTGTTTAAATAATCCAGGGAGGATTGCTCTTGGCATCCCATTTTCGGCTCAGCGAGGAAAATGAGCCGCTGCAACAACAAAAAAATCCTGAATCTGGAGGTTGAGGCTGAGAAACGGTTTTGGTAGTTAGCTTTAATCTGCCGGCCCGGAAATCTGCTCTGCTGTGTTTGGTGCTTTGACTGTATTGACATCACAATGAGGGGCAGAATATGTGATGATTCTCAGTATAGTGGAATATGTTTTATTTCAACATTGATGTCAGTGTAGAAGGACATTCTGTGTGTTTTCATTCTGACCCAAAGAACTGACAAGAATACATACATACACAGACTGCCATATTTTTACTGCGATTAGACCACATTGTACTGTCGCTGCACTTTAAATGTCAACATTAGGTCACGTCATTTATGTTTGGCCAACCAGAAAAATATAAATAAAAAAAAATAAAAAAATGTGCAATAAAAGGAAGATCAAAGCGGTGGCTGGCGACTCAATAAATTATCTATGTGGTTATTTTTGTTGCACAGACATACTCCTAATGAGCCTGTGCAGAACAGCGGTATCAAATAATCATCTTCAGTGCGTGGTGTGAGTGAGTTTGCGCTGCCTCAGCCTTGAGTGCAGCAGCAGAGTATTTCATAGAATTAGACAGAAACTGAGGAACCGAGCTGTCAGATAGCGTTACAAGCATCAAATAGACAGCAGTATCAGAAACAGAGATGAAGCTGTTTTCTGCCCCAGTTCCACACTGCTTCTGCTTATAGACAAAGAATCCAACATTGGCTCAGCTCGCAGCCTCAGACCAGAGCTGGAATTTCAGAGAATAACGTGTTTCATGCTACACTGCACTCTCCTCATTTGACCATTATATAAATATGTAAATATTTCTGCAGCTCTGGAATTGGGGAGTTCTAATTGGGAACATCACAGAAATGTCAGAGTTCTTGATGCATTTTTAAAAGACCAAAACAAAGAACATTTTATTCAGAATCGCTCAGTGTTGTTTTGTTTGGCAGATTCATCCTGAATGGTCTTTGAGCTTTATTGTTTATTGAGCGACAAAAAATATTATACTTGACAAACAAAGGCATCAACATTTCAAGTCATGAAACAAAAACTTGGAAGCGTTAAGGGGGCTTTATGTAGAAACAGAAGCGAACAATAATGCACTAGAGAGGAAGGTTGTCATTTCTTGTGAATAATTTTAGATGCCCAGCCAGAAGCACTTTGATATTTGTGAATCATGCTGAGGCTGAGGGTCGGGCGCTGGTCAGGTATCTGGCGGAGGATGAAGACCCTGAGGGGACAGGGCATGTGTGAGTCATATGATCTGGGCTTTGGGCCTTCACACAGACAGCCACAGACATACCAAAGTGGATTGGAAACAAAGGCTTGTAGTATATTATTTCTGCTAAGGCATGAGCGTGAGGAATTCTCCATTAATCTTTTTCATCTTGTTTTTTGAAGCTGTTACACCAAACACGGGGTGAGATGTGTTCGTGGTGTTGTTTCTCAGAGTTCCCCCTCTGGAGCCTGTGCCTGTTCTCATGGTATCTGAGCTGCAGCGGAGGATTACGCCTGTGTCTGCTTGACTAACACAGCATGTGTATCTACAGAGAAGCATAATGTGCTGTACATTACAGCAGGCGAGCAAGAGAAAAAAAACAACAGGATATAAACGCTTGACTCCACCAAATGCCCTTGGCCATATCAGTCATATATTATTTTGATTAATAAAGTTATTGTAATTATCTGGGGGAAACTATATTTGTGAAGCAAATGTCATGGCAATCCTTGTTATAGTATATTTCACCCAAAGCCACAAATATGAACCAGCTAATGGTGCTGGAAGTAAAATTGATCAGATCCCAAGTTATCAGGGTTCAACCTCTGAGGACCATGAGTATGTAAAATGGCATGTCTTGACACAGGACTGTATCTCTACTTTGCATATGCAGCATCCTCCTCTCAGTGATTATGTAATAAACAGTCTTGTCTTGTGCAAACCTCACACGATGCAGAGGGCGAGAACTTTTTTTAGAATACACACTTGAGCAGATCTACACACACACACAGCTGCAATAACACACATACTTTACATATTGTGTAAGAAGACAACAAACAAACTGGGCTTTTGTGATGTTGGAAACATAAATGATTCTCTACCCACAAACATGAAGCCCAGAAAGTGTTCAACTTTAATCTTCTGCAGCCTCGTCATGACTAATGAAGTAGAATCCAATGGGAGCCCACTGGGGAAAAGGAGAGGCTGCAGCACATTTGCACGTTTGATTTCAGCTGGAAATCATATTAGCGTTGTGTGCTGGCGAAGCCTGAAGTTGAAATGAACCATGGAGACGATTTAAAGGAGAAAGGGAGTGTGAAAAAAGAAGGGCAGGGGTGGGGAATTGAGAGGGCGGAGGCTGAATGTGGCAGAAAGGGGAAGAGATGGAGGTCAAGTATAGTAATGTGCAGGAAGGGTTGACCGAGTGAGATTAGAATAAGGTTTAGAGGTGGTCGACAATCTGGAAGGAGAGATGAGCAGGAGGAGAAACGCGGGGATGAGGAGAGGTGGGGTACCGTACTTGGCATTGGTGCAAGATATAAATTGGTACGTTGTCCGAGGAGGAGGAGAGGTCAGCTGGAGTTCAGCAGAGACAGGCCTCCTGAAAATCCTTCTCTTCAGGCTGGCCTCTCATAAAGGACACATGGTGATGCTGCGGAGGCTACGAGATAATACTTAAAAACTGCACTTTTTCTCAATAAATGTTTCTACCTTCATGTTTGAGGGGTTTACAATCATGAAAGTTAAGAGGACTGACTAGATCACAAATCTTATAAATTCGTAATGCTGCTGCAGATCCATCCACCTTAATGAGCTCTTCGCTTTCATACCGAGTCAAGGAGTATTTCTGATAAGAAGCAAGAAATATTAAACCGAATCAAATGAAAGAAAAAATGACTTATACAGTCAAAACGTGACGTACATTATTATCTGTTAAGGCTGCACACTTTCTGCTATCTCTTCCTGTTATTGGCCTCACTGAATGATTAATAAACACATTGCCAGAGAGACCAAATACATGAAACTGTTTTTATCCATGAAACATTTTCTAAATGTATCATGACCACCCAGTCTATCACACCTGCTGAAAGTCTGGAGGCTCAGATAACTGGATTAACATTTATGCTGCAGCTGCTGATTTTGACTGACAGGGATTCTGCACCTTATTCTTGCACCTTAAGACCTTGAGGAAATCAAATCCATACTCCCCTCTAACAAATTAGGTCATTCAGGCATTCACACAGCTCCTTTTTCAGGGTTTAATCCGGCAGGTGGCCGTCTATTGTGGTTAAAAGAGAAGACCCATATTGTGTTTCCAGTGGGTTTGAGTGGACAGAAGGCAGCGGGCGGGAATCTTTCAACCTGAGAGTTCAAAGCGGAGTAGAGCCAACAAGCAGCTCACCTGTAACCCTCTCCCCTTTCCTGGGTGTTCAAAAGCAAATTAGCCTCATCAAAGAAAAATGGTGGATAATTTATTATTTATTTCAACATTAGCACTTGAACTTTACATTTTAAAGTATTCAGATCAACAGATGTTCAGTTGTTTCAGTACTTTTCAGTATTGATTTCAATTTAGTCAGAATTGGAGTCCTACAGTCCGCAAAGTTCACTGCATAAAAATATAATATCTACTATGTAATAATAGAAGACAGTGGGTCTGAACCCCAGAGGTCCCAAGATAAAACTGGGAATGGCAAAAGAATAAACTAGTACAAGAAAGAAAAATATGCTTTGATTTTATGTCAAATTAATTTGGTTCTTCTTTACGTCTCTCTTGAATGTTTCATGTGAAACCCCTTTGTATTGAAAAGCACTCCTTATGTGCACAAGAAAGTTGCATTGAGACAAGAGGTCACAAGTAGATATTGATTTGTTTTGTTTGGTCACATGGAAAACAATTATGGAAACCTCACTTTTTTTTAATATACTTTATTGATCAAGATTCACGCTAACCTTTAAGACATTTGTTTTCAGTCAATACCATTGAATGGTACAAATACAGTATTGATAAAATAAAAAGTTTAAATCTTACAAACTGATACAAAACTGGCAACAGGCATGTGAGGCATTTCAGTAACCACTGTGATTTTTATTTATTTTTTCATCAAAGCCTTCTTCAAACAGTCCTCTTAAAATCTAAGCTATACACGTACCTACAAATAAAAAAAATCTAGATTTACTGTAAAACAATACAATGTACTATCAAAAGGACCTATTCCTAAACGATAGGGCACATTAAAGGCTATTGGGCATATGCCTCAGCAGTTTACTGTATTTAAATCTAAACAAATGGTAAAACTGAAAACCAGCTTTGTTTGCAAACTTTGTTCTTCTGATTGAAATATATAAACAGTGTAAAAACAGTACTGGCAGTGATTTACTAAAAAATGTATACAAAGCTTCAAATAGTATGCTATGTTAAATAAATACATAAATCAGAATAAAAAATCACTAAATGGGCAAAAATGGCAGAAAGTATAAAACCATAATTGAAGAATAAAGTATTAAACATACAAATCCGCTGGAAAAATGTCTTAATTGATGGTCACAGCCCCCCCTTGCGGAGCCCCCTGCCCTTCCTTCCCCAGTCCTAAACCTCTCTGTTGTGGATCAGCTGCAGTCGCTTCTGGAGTCGTCCCGCCCCGCAGAGCAGCAGCCGGGCTCCGACGGTGACGGTACCAAACGCTCTCAGCCCGGACAGCAGAGGATCTACCGAGCTGCGGACCGGACGGGTTTGTAGGGAAAGGAGCACAGAAAGAACTACAGACATAGAGGAGTGGATTCATCTGGCTGCTGATTCAGAAAAGTTGTGCCCGCACAGAAAAGGCGACTGGATAAAACATTACTGTGGAGGAAATATTGCTGCGCTATGGAGAACATATTATTGTAAAGGTGAGTGGATCCCGCAGCGTGTAATAGTGATTTAGTGGGACAGTCTGTGTTGTTTTCTTTAACAGGAGGGTTAAGTTGAGGTGTTTGTGTTTTAAAGCTTAGTTGGTTTTTAAACATTTAGTTATGAATACGATTTAGTTTTTTTCCAACATGTTTTAATGGCGTTTGTGCAAGTTGATCCAAAAACAAGCGCTGTAATCATTTATGTCAAAATGGAGGTTGATGGTATACTAAGTTGTTGGGTTGGCAGTGCTGCGTTTGAGTGAACATGGCTTAGTCTGAACATGGTTAATTGGCTATCGATAGTTGGACTTGAGTCCAAAAGTGCTTGAATGTAATTTGTAGTAATTAATTAATTGCATTACATTTCCCTCCAGTTTCAGTGAATTCAGCTGTTATTCCTCATAGTGTGTGTGTGTGTGTGTGTGTGTGTGTGTGAGTGTGAGTGTGAGAGAGAGAGTATGGGCATGAGAGAGAATAAGCCTTGCACTGTTATCCTCATCCAGCTGTTTCAGTTTCTGCTGTTCCCTTGCAACTGACACACACACACACACACACACACACACACACACACACACACACACACACACACACACACACACGCACACACTGCTGCTCTGGCATATCACTCATCTTGGTTTGTCAGTTCTCCTAATCTGCAGCTGGTTGTGTTTGTATGTTGCAGACAGAAAGAAGGGAGAGAGGATCAAGTGGATGTAATCAAAAGCAAAGGTCACACTATACCTCTATATATATATATATATATATATATATTATTTATAGTACAGAGAGGGAGACCTTAGCACCTTTTGTTTTATGCTCTCAAGGCCCACTTTAATATATGGATTAGGTAGTAGTTGAACTGGAAACGCCCAGGGTCTTATTGGATCATAAATAATCCCACAGGAGCAGATACAAATGCTGAAGCATGCGTGAGTTGCTCTCCATCTTCTTCTCATCTGTGGTGAACCTCCTGCCCGCAGCTGATTGATGGCTTGGATGTCATGTTGTCCTGACGTCAAGACTTTAAACTGAATGAGAATATTTTAAGACAATCAACACAAATATGCAAGCATGCTGCAAACATCCATTCCTGTGGTTCTGCATGCTCTTTCCTCTCATGCACGGATGCTAACTTAGTGTTCTGGCAATACACCACCTCACTGGGAGACCTTATCATCCTGCACTGTCACCACGGCACAGGCAGGACACATGCAGAGAGGGAGGGGGGGAGAGGGGGATACGGTGGGAGGTAATAACCAAGCTGCCTGGAGAGGCGGTCGGGGAGAAGGTTGAGGAGGAGGGATCATCATATCACATGGCTCCTTCACAGGACTCGATGCAGCCGAGCGAGTCATGACCAAAGTTATGGTTCAATGTGCTTTTGATAGCTTGTAGTACTGAAACAGTTTATTATTTCATGTCTTTTCTGCTTCTGTGGAATAAACCGACCTCCCATCATCTCAAGTCATGTCTACTATTGAGTTGACAAATATGTGCGCGTTGAAACTAGAGCACAGCCAGAGGCACAATCATAGCTGATGCACATCTGCACAGGACTTGAAAACAGTGAAACATAACTGCTCAAAATGCAACATGCAGCTATTGCAGCTTAATTTGCTCATTAAATAATCTCATCTGGAAATAGCAAGTAAATGTGCACGCAGGGGGCACATCTGTGCACCCTGGAGCATTCTGAAATAACACGTAAAAGAAAATCCCACATTAAAGTACTGTATGGAGAGAGCAATCCGATCCACACCTGTGAGGCTCAATTAGCAAAATGCATCTCCAGCCATCTGGGACTGAAATGATGACTTCCATTTCATTCTGCTGAAGCAGTGATGATCCTGTAGAGTGGTGGATGTGATTAAAAGCATGCATGTAGCATGTCAGCATGTTTAATTCATACTCATCCATCACAACAGAGACTCGTCATACTGCTCTCATCAAACACCACTGTAGGTGCGTTTGAGGTGAACCAGGAAGTATATTTCGCTTCCTAACGTAATACTGAGCTTTTATCTGAAAAGTCTTGTCTTGTAGAAGCACCACAGGAGCCTAAGACTTCACTCAGGGAATCGATTACTCAAAAGAGCTCAACAGATGTTGTCTTTTTTCCTTTTCCCTCCACAAGCCATTTCATGTCAAAAGTTTCATGTCAGACAAACACGTCTCTTTGCTACAGTTCAGTATAGGCTGTTCAGTATTTTATTTATTTTTTAAAGATACATTTCTTTGGCGTAAAGTTGTTTTTGAGACCCAGTTTTGCTTGTGATTCCCCTCAGCTGTGATGTGTCTAACAGCAGGAGCATCAGTGAGATTTCCGTCAGAGTTTCTCACTTTCAGCCCTTTAAAACAGGAAAAGAGCACAGCAGGGGAGAGAATAGCTGTCAGTCAGCCAAACACACACACACACACACACACACACACACACACACACACACACACACACACACACACACACACACACACACACACACACACACACACACACACACACACAAAGACTCCCCTTGTACTGTATGTGAAAGTGTAATTAGTAGCTGCCCGGGTTTGCAGTGACCTTTCTTTTCGTACTTTAAAGGACAGTGTTGCACACATCACTAATAACTTTGCTTTTATGTTTTTTTGTTAATGCAATTTTTTTTCAAAGTCATTGACCGAGTTATTATACAACAGATTAATTATCTGCATCTTCTATAATATGAACAGCATTGTGAAGTTGTTACTTCTTACATTTTAAGAGAAACCAGCAGATTAAACTGTCATGTGTGATCGCACAATACGCACAACAAACTCCTAAAGTTGGCAGTTAAATTAGTGTTAATTCAAATGAAGCATACATATTTGATTTGTAGATCGTTTGTTACATTCCCTCGACTAGCATTTCAGAGATTTTATTGTGGTCAGATATAAACGAAGAAACATGGACATGTAGAGTGAAGGAGGAGAGCCTTCTTCTCATTTCTGCTATTAATTATTTTCAAGGATAAATCATCATTCAATGCTTTAAGAGTTTAGCTTTTAGAAGTTCTCCATTGTGTCAACGCTGTTCGAGCAAGCTATTACCACAAACATATTTACAATGTATTTAGGTTTGTTTGAGCTTTCTAGAGACGTTTTCATGTGTACATCCAACTAGCTTCAAAACAGCAGGAAGTCATAAAAACACCACGACTTTCCTTGTTCATGTAGTGGCATGCTTGCCTTCACATGCTCATTTTGCTTTCTGGTTTTATCCCCATTGGAGTTTGTTGAAACTGAATGGAACTTGACTACTGTTCAGTTGATGTTTTATCACCATACATCCTAGCTACTTAAAAACATCAAGATGAACAGATATCCAGAGATTTTGTGAGAGTTTATGGAGTGCTCCAACGCAATGCATCTTTTTTGTGGACTAGTTAGATACGTGTTAGCATGCTGATGTTAACGTTTGGCTCAAAACACTGCTGGGTCTCATAAAGCAACTAGCGTGGCTTCGCTAACTATTCAAGAGGAATATGGAGCTACTCCAAACACGTCTGCCCTGCCTACTCATCAGCCCCAAGGTGTGGCTGTGCAGATGCTGGTGGACCACTCCTATCCTCATCAAGCTGTCCCCAATCTCAGCCTGTCATTACACCCTTTTACAGACCTAAAAACACCCAAAAGCAGCATTTAGTTGCTTCATGACCTTGCACGTTGTATATCTATTAACATGCTTGTGCACAGACCTTTTTAACATGGAACTTAAGGAGAGCTTTTTTGCGATTCCCCCTAAATTGCATGTCAATTAAATTGTGTTGGAATCTGATAGCTGAGATGGCAGGCGGAGATGGGCTCTGAAAGCCTTTACAGTCCGTAAGAAGAGACAGAATCAATGCAGAGCGGAGTAATTCTGTGTATAATGGACATTAGTGGGCACAGCTCTGGCACACATCACATTAGAAGCTGGAGTACTGAAGTCTGCCAACTGCCCCAAACATCCATTAGTAGGCAAATCAAGCTGTGTTTGCTCAACACTTGTGTATTTGTTCCTTTTTTCCCCAAAGACTGTATAGAAACTTCTAGTTCACGCTAAAATAACAGTTTTAGGTTCTCATTACGATACTTAAAGTAAAAAAAGAAATGATTATGCAGTGTGCAAAGTATGAGTACCAGCACTGCACATAGAAACAGTTTTCATCCATTTGAGCACTGCCATGCCTTTCCCCCTCCTCTCTTTCTGAGGGGAAGGTAAAGTGGCCTCATATGTCACAAAGCGTCACTTCACTGCTGTCAGGAGGTTGATGTATGAGGGCCGAAATGGCCAGTGCTGAAACAGCAGACCACACACACTTACACACACAGATACACACTAACACAAGATTGATGGATGACACAAGTATTAGGTCCAGAATGGAGGCACTTTGCCCGGGAGCAGATGAACGGTCGGGAGACGACCTGCAGCTGCAACAATCTGTTTTTTTTATTGTTGCAATCTTATCTCTTTGAGGGACGTTTTTCTTCTTCCAGCACAAATCCGAGAAGAAATTATCTGTTAGAGTCGCAACTCACAATGTCCCGAGGGAGAAAGCCATTAATTAAGCTGTTTGTTGATTTGCTTCTATTGGAAACCTGATTTGTGCCAGCAAGGGAAGCAAAGCATGAATCATCGATTCCAGTTTAAAAGCTCATCGGGCCATGATGGTGAGCTGTATCTGTAATCTTCCATACATGATTTTTATCCTACACAACATTTTTGCATAAGCCCTGTCTAAAAACTACCTCAGAATAATTGAATCATTGAGCTTTTCACCCTGGCAGCTCTGAGCTAATAACATAAGCAAAGATCTGTTGACACCCAGTTGTTTGGACATGTGTCTGATTTATAGATTACATTTCCTCCACCCTCTTGGCCAGCCTCTTCTCCTGTGTGTGTGTGTTTTGCTCTGCGAAGTGAAGCCAGCTCCGAGGATGCGTCTGCCAGATGACCCCTTAGCAGAAAGCGTACCCCCCCCCCCTTCCTGCGTCAGCTGACTGGCTTGGGAAAACTTTGGTCGGCTTGTCTCGGTGGAGCATGGAGGAGAGGGAGGGGCTGGGAAGTTTTAACCATGAGAGAGTGTTTACATCATGACCCAGGCGCATCTCATCTCTGCACACTGCACTCTCACTGGTGGAACCATGTGATTGATTCCTTCCATATAATTGCTGACAGATGTCTCCCCCCTCATCGTCCTTGAATCCATCTCTTCCTCTCTCATGCACACATGGCCCTAATGTTCCCAGAATTCTTCCGGGAACTTCTGGGATCCCGTCCCAGACGTGGTAACAAAACTCCCCCCCCCACCCTCTCATCCCAGCCAGCCCTCAGAGGTCCGGTCACAAGTGGATTTGCCAGGACTGAGCTGGCCTGGAAGATGTCCTGCGACTGTAAAACGTTTGGCAGATTTTAAACATAGTTGCAGTTTCTGAAGTGTTGCTGTCACTGGTTTCTGCTCAGTTTCAGTGGGACTTACACTGACAGAGCTGAATCATGGAGCTGTTGTCTTCCTTTGTGTCGCAGTGTCTTTGTCTGCTCTGCATTATCCTGCTGAGAATTGGTTATGAAGGATTGTGTCCATCTGCTGAGTGAGATTTCTTGGAAACAAGAGACACAGAACGGATAAAAAAGATGAAGGCCTGGGTTTTGTCTTGTGGCTGATCAGCAGAAAAGTGAAATCAAGTCCTCAGCATGATACATAGTGTGTGTGTGTGTGTGTGTGTGTGTGTGTGTGTGTGTGTGTGTGTGTGTGTGTGTGTGTGTGTGTGTGTGTGTGTGTCCATTTTAAATGTACTAAACAATGAGTCCAGTGTGATTCACATACACGCGTCCTCAAGCCTCCCTCGGCTTCCCTCTGCGATTTGACATTCTAAAGATGTATTGTCCAAAACTGCCTTTGATATTCATATTATTATTATAACCGGGGGGGGTCAGCGTGAAGCTCGCTGTGTTTTGGATCTTGACGTTGCCCCCCCCGACCCACCCCTCAGCCCAGACTAAGGGCAGACAGAAGTAGGTCAAAGTTTAGAGGAGCGTTCTGTCTGAGCAGGAGGATTTCAGAGGTGGAGGGGGGGTTAACAAACAATTTCATAAAGCCGGAGTAGCTTTGAGAGTTTGACCATCTGCCTTCTAGGAATCACTTACCGTTTATGAATGTTTTAACGATAACTGGATTGATGGCAGATTATAAAGTATACTCATTAAAACCAATTAGTGAAGATACTTTTGGCTGGTGGCCAAGTGATTTTAAATAATCACAGCTATTTTGGAGTTATTTATCCAATGAATGAGAATAAAGTGCAGCACTCAAAAACCAAATATATGGAGCATATTGAAAAAGTGACGAATTTGCAACGAATTTGAACCCTGCTTGTAAATACTAATGTATGCATCTTTCTGGTGTCTACGTTGTGTGTTTATGTTATAACTTAACACACCCTGAAGATTTTTGCTGACCTCCAGTGGTTGGACTTACTTTGCTGCAGTGTTGCAGAAGTATACTCCTGGGTACCTGCACAGGAACTTCACTGTTGCTCGTGGATACAGGTAAATAACTGCACCAATCAGGGAACAACTATTTGTAAGCATGTAATTCCCTTTAACACAAAGTACACATTGGTCACTTTAAACTGAAACCATCCACTTGCTAAATGTTTCCTAGTGACATGTTTCAATAATAAGTTGTGGGCAGCATTACCTGATTGGCAGCCCGGTGTTATGAGACCACCCTGCTGACCTTGTTGACCCTTATTGAGCATACCTCTACAGATTAGGATGTCTGGGTGAGTGAGGGAGAGGTCAGACTGTCGGCTTAGAGTAACAAGAGAAAGACTGGAAGGTTGAGGGTCATGTGGTCTGAGCAATAGGCTTTAGTTTTTTGAGTTCCCAAAAGTATCATTAAGTGTGAAGCCATGTTGATGCTGTAACTCCACTTTTAGAAATCAAGCGTCTGCTGATATAAAATATCTGCAATATTTACAGTTATTTGTAGTTGTGAGCTGAGATTATTGAACATGTTCCTTTCTGACTGAGAGAGCTTTTAAAAATGAGATGTTATTGTTGATTTGAGGATGAAATAAAGAGTCAACAGACCAGGATTTGTTGGTGTGTGTGGTTTAAAACGGAGCTCCTGTCTGCTGTCAAAGATCAAATGGAAGATTAAGGTGGAGACAGGGTTGTTCGGAGTAGCGGGGCGAATATTCAGATATGAACGGATTAAATGAGGCCAGTGTCATCCCGTCTCATTTACTATGCAGGGTTGGGAGCGGATTAGCCCTGCTTACATAACTCAGTCTCCCCCCTTCTCTCCCCCTTAACTAGCCCATCTCCCCCTATTCCCCATCCCACACACTCCTCCGAGATCACAAGTATGGTGTTGGCCTATTTGTCATTCCAGTTTATCTGTCTTTTTTATTTATTTTGTATCTATTCTTCGAGAATAAAAGTCCTGAGCGACAAAAGACAGAAGGAGAATGAAAATTGTGTTTTTTGGGAGATGATTGAGTAAGATAAAAAAGGAAAGGGCAAGTGTATGCAGGGAAGTGAGTAAAGGAAATAGAAAGCAAAGCGAATGGGATAAAAGGTCTACAGATGCAGCAAAGGAGGAAACAGGAGTAAAACAGAGGGATGTGGGGGGAGTGTTGGGGGGAATGAGATAGTCTATTTATAGTTTAGCCCTGCTGTTGGGTGAGACCGCCTGGCCCAGCGCAGCTCAGCATCCTTGTCAGTCCTCGTGTCATCAGTGTCCATTAGCTCCATATACACACACACAAACACAGACATATACCCTGAGGCGCTCACACAAACGTGTGTACACCGACCTTTGGAACTGAGCAAAAGAAAATCACACACTGTCAGATCTGACCGGAGCGTGAAAAGCGGAGATCAGAGCGTGAAAATGTGGTCTTTTGAAGCAAATGGCCGCCTTTAGAGTAAAATTCAGAGGAGTAAACAAACAAAACATCTTTCTATTTTTTTTTATGACGGAATGCCTGTCAAGGACATGTATGTTGTAAATCTTATTGTCTCGTCTGCAAAATACCATATGCCAGCAGATTTGCAAAATAAAAACCCAACCTTAACGTCTTCATGTCCTATATACAATTGCTGTACACTAAGTCAGACTTCATAGCATGACCTTCATTTTCTATATTCTTGGGAATTAATTAACTGTGCTCCCTCTCTGTTCTTAGATCACATTTGCATATAGTTTTATTTCTGCCCTCTTATTTACATAAATCTCACAACACAACACGTGCACTGCACATGCAGGTGAATGCATGGGTTTTAGGGAGGCGAATTGTTCCCTCATCTAAACTGAACTGTGAGCTTCCCTTCTGGCTGATTTCGATGACAGTGCGCTCGATTATTGTGCCCGCTGCAGGCAAATGCACACATTCATCACATGATTTACTTACAGGCAGAAAATAAAGCTCCTGTTTTAAACTAAACTAAGGACTTGTTAAGTGTATATTCAAGTATGTTGTTTTTTTTGCAGCAGTGCTGGCTCAGGGTCATTTAAGTTTCAGTTTCATCCTTGATCGTTCCCAGATTTTGCTCTACTAAAGACAAATGCTCTAATGTCCTAACGTTAAGTCAATAACACAAAGTCTTATCACTATACATTTAGGTTTATTTGTGTTTTAGAAGGAATACGGCTAAAACCAAATGGATTTTTATCTTTTTATCAGTGTACTTTAGGAAATGTTTCATGGGAAGTTATTAACGGTGAGCTGAGGATGGCGAGGACTGGCCAGCCACTGTACAAGTTCCTGCATGATTCATGACAGTCTGGAGGTTGCACAGAACCTCGTTTGTTTCTGCTGTTTCCGCCCCCATCTCACCCTGCTCCAATAACACACTGACTGTGGCCGGTACAGAACATACACACATTCACGAGTACACACAGACGCAAGCATTCACAACATGCACATGTGCAGGCGTCTGCAGATGGACGGTGAATATATATATATCCATTTTTACCCCCACTATGTAGTGTAGTACACAGTGTAGTAGAGGCAGAACTTGAAATTATCTCAAGGCTTTTTATGAATTTATTCTCTGTATCAAACTTATCTTTTGCTCTTTTTCTTAACTCTGTGGTGGGTTATTGATTGTGGTCTTGTAAATTAGAGTTTCTCTCTCTTATCCACTAAATGTACATTATATAACTCTTTAAACTTCTTCTCCAATACATTAAAGAAAGCATTATGTTACTATTACAGCACTATATCTGGCAGCTATACTTTTTTATAGGTTGTTGACCGTTGATATAAAACACACGATGGTCACATACAAATACGTTGGCTTGTTTTTGTCTCTTTACCCTTTGCAAAAAATTGATCAATTTCTACTGAAAAGTCCCACCACGGAGACATTGCCCCTCTAAAATAAACTTGTGCTAGGCCTTGAGAGGAACACATATCTAATGTATCACAAAATATGAAAAAAGCACAGAATAATCACCTACAAATGAATGCACTATTGTGTGGCCAAATGTCATAAATAATGAATGCAACACTAATAAGGATACAATATCATAGTTTACAACAGTAAGACGCTTCATAGAGCTGTATGATGTGGAAAAAATAACTCATACGTTACTTTTCGACTTTTAAGTCTTTGAACTCTCCTGTATTTCTATGCAAGTCGGATTTTGAATGCGGAGCTTTTTCTTGTAATGTAGGGTTTGTACATTGACATATCAGTTCACTTTTTCTTAAGTTAAGAGCACTTTTCCACTGGTATATGAATCACACATGCGTCAGAATGGTTTCCATGTATTCTTCTTGTGACGGCACAAACCCACCCTGCGGTAGTCATGGATGATGAAGCATAAATGAAAATGTTTCACTCTGCAACCGGTGGGAAGCGTCTCTCATTCTCTGTCTCATTTCAGCTCTCTCTGCCTTTAGGTGCCATGCACAGTGAAAGTGCAGCCATATGCTGACAGTTGCTTCAATATGTCTCCATAAAATATGTGCAGATCTCTCATCTGGCAGCCCTCCCGCCCCGTGACAACTTCTCCACGCACGCAACGTTCCTGCTCCTTTGAGCTGAGAAAAAGGGAATCTGGGCATAGAAATGTATTCGTCACAATAGAATAAAAGCTTAAGAAATGGAGATGTAGAATTATACGAGAGGATTCGTAGTGTGTACTGTAAATGAAAGGAGATGATTCAAATCCTCCAGACAGACACATTGTTACAACTGCAGGCTGACAGAGCTGGAAACACACAGAAGACCACATTTGGCTTTTGACAGAAGTTGAGCGCTGAAAAGGCAAATGAAAACTTTCCTACAGTCTTCTTCTCCCACTGCATTTGTTAATTTCTTATGTATTTCCTCTGTGCAGTCGGCTTTTGCTCCTCCTGCCCACCACTCACCATTTTCCCACAGTAGGCCCTCATTAGTCATTGACCGTCTCCGAACATGCAACATCGTCCTTTTTCTAGTAAGATTTACTGGGGGAGATGTTTGCGGCTGTGGCCGAGCATCAGCTGCTGCTCTTATGGTCGGTTACAGAGCTAGATTTGACTCTCTTCTGCCGTCTCATGTCATCTCATCTAATCCACAGAGGAGGACGAATTCAGATCTGAAATCTCAGAGGAACATTACAGGGTGGAGCGAGGGGTCGGGAAAGGGGAGTAAGAGGAGAAGTGTATCGATTAGCCGTCTCACTTCACTTACTGTACATTAGGTCATTCTCCTCTGCAGAGGTGGAAAGCAACATATACTCAAAAAATGCTGCACTGGTTGAGTATTTCCATTCTATGCTTGTACTTCAAAAGCAGCAAATATGTTGCTTTTTCTCTCATTCTGCAGATTTAGATTTTACATAATGACACAATAGGTTTATAAAATAAACACTTTTCTTTTTGGATTGTTACCCTTTATAAATAATCTGGGTCTCTTGTCACATTTCAGATAGTAAGAGTGATTTTGCTTCTTATGTTTTTTAGGGGTGCACCGAATGGGAAATTCTTGGCCGAAACCGATACCGAAAATAGGAAACAGTTGGCCGAAAACCGAATGCCGAAAGGCCGAAAATGATTAATAGAAATATATATAATGTATACATTTTTTACCAATGTTGTTCAGCTACCTGATTATGGAAAAATACATGATTATGGCAAAACTTAACTTAAATAATAATCACTAGTATGGGTCCATAAAACATTTATTCAGCACTTTTGAGACCCATACTAGTGATTATTATTTAAGTTAAGTTTTGCCATAATCATGTATTTTTCCATAATCAGGTAGCTGANACGCACACGCACACGCACACGCACACGCACACGCACACACACACACACACACACACACACACACACACACACACACACACACACACACACACACACACACACACACACACACACACACACACACACACACACGACAAACCTCCTTTCCGTGCACCATGTAATCAGAAGATGACATCTCACCCTTTGATGTGAACCCATGGGTGCAGATTAGATAGAGATTATTAATCCTTTAGATTACTGGGAGATAGATTACATCGCTATGGCAGCATATGTCCCCACCGCGGGGACCACACTTAATGCGAGTACAATGACACAATGATTCAGGGCGCTGCAGTATAAACTTCAGGGTGTCGTTGAGGTTATGCATCCTGTGTGCCTTTGGTACACTCCGTTAATCATAATGCTTCCAGCGTTTTGGTTATTGAGTTACGCCAGGTCTCCACTGCGTCTCAATTCTACTGATGAGGTAGGGGTAAAGGAGGGTGAAGGAGAAAGTAGCTGCTTTCACACAGAAGGCGTGGCGAAGTCTGTGCCAAGGTGACTCTCGCAGAATGAAAGTGTTCGGGCCTTAAAGAATGAGAAACACAAAACACACTGATTTACCTGGGGAGGGCTATAGAGACAACAACATCTGTATATCTTGATATAAAATATATTGACATACATACATATTGTACTGTGTCGCACATTTAAGTGTAACCAACTTTTGTATAATTTTTTGATTAATCTGCTGATTCATCTACTTTAAATGTTTTATTTATACAATGTCTGAAAAGAATGAGTGCAAAGTAACATCTCAGATGTCTTTATTTGTCAAGAATCTAGATCTAAAACCCAGAGAAATAACGGGCAACAACAGGGAAAGGCAGTGAATCCTCACAAAATGAACTGCCTGCGCCCCAAAAAATGAATTTAGTTTTCAGGATTATCATGTAAAATGTATGTTTTAGTGTTTTGGACCGTTGGTCAGACAAAACAGGCAATCTTAAAAAGTCAAGCAGACTTGTGATTTACATATTACACTATTTTCTTTCAGTTTGAAAACCAAATCTTTCATTAATCATCAAGAAAATAATCACTGCATGAGTTGATAATGAACAAGGGGCAGCCCTAGCCTGATACAACCAGATATATGTAGGTGTTAGCTACCTGTCAAATCCCAGTTTCCCAGGTACAGTATAACCGCATATTGCTCATCCCCAGACTATTAAATAACTGAGCTTACAAGTCAACATCACAGTTTCTAAACTAGAATAGAATCAATGGGAATAGTAAAACACTTCCCATGAATAGAGCTGTCAGGTAATTTCTATGTATCTCTCTTTCCACTTCTGCTGTCACTAACCAAACACTCATATTGTACTCTGCGCCCGTCACTTTGAGGCTGCTGCTTCTTTTCCAAGAAAGTGGAAAGCTGCTTTGTTCCCATAATATGCCCTGTGTGATGCTTGGCCCACATTCCAGCCTGCTTTCATTGTGTAAGCACACATACATAAAACATGATTTGCTGCTTCAATTTCTGACTTTTATTCAGCTGGGATTTGGTGGCAGACAACATCAGAGCCATGAAAAGCAGAGCAGCAGCAAAATGCAACCCTCCTGAGCGAGGAGAGAGACAGAGGGTTGGCTGTGATACAGAGAACAAGGTTTAATCACTGACCTCTACTCTTACAACTGAAGACAAATGGCCCTGATTAATGAGGGCCATTCATCTTATAGGTTACGAAAAAAGAAAAACAATGACAACTGCATTTGCCCGTGCTGCTTTGATGGATCTATCTGCTGTATAAATTAAACTCCAGTCCTGTTAGTCTGCACTTCACTTCTGATCACGGAGCTCGGGTCAGACTGTCTGCACATCCATGACTGATCACTAGAGGGCAGTCTGTCTGAGTCTGGCTTTCAACTCAAACCTGATTTGATATTCAGACCTCAGGGAAAAACTGTTGTTAAAACAATTAATAGAGATATCTTTTTTCATCACATCCCATGCAAAACTGTGCCCTCCAGCTTTGGATTCAGTCCTTAAACAACATATTTTTATTTTAAGTTAGCCATTTCAAAGTACAGAAGTGTTATTAGTAACAGTATTTGATTTACAACACTTTACAAGATTATTGTATAAGATTGTTTATACATATGCATCAAGCAGCATTCTGTAGCTGGTCAAGGCGGAGCTAGTTGGTCTAATTAGGAGATGATTTATGAGAAAAGCTCTACTGCACAAATGGGTATCCATTTGTTGTATTTTTCTTTAATTGTTGCTTTTGTTATAGAATAATGGATCATTTAAACCCTTTCAGCCTCAAACAGTACGCAAACAAAAAACATTAGGGATGCACCAAATATTCGGCCGCCGAAAATTATCGGCCGAAAATGGTTAAAAAGGCTCTTTCGGCTTTCGGCCGAAAGGGTTTTAGCACCGAAAAAATATCACCGAATGTCAGAGAACAGGGTTACGTTGGTAAGCTAACGTGTTGTTGTGATGACGTAATCAAAACGCGGCGACAAGCACGGCGCGCGACCATGCTCGCGGCTGGCTCACAGCCAACATGTCTGCCGCTTGGAGATATTTAAAAATATCAGAGAAAGAGGCGCGGATTGCGATTTGTAAAACGTGTTCAGCTGACATTTCTCGAGGGGGTGTAACTGCAAAGACTTTCACCACTTCGGGATTACTCCACCACTTGAAATCAAAACACCCGGACAAATATGCGGAGTAAGATCAAATCACAAGCACTGACAGCGAGAGACTGTTCAGCGCTGCCTCTCATGTGCTTGATGAGAAGAGGAACAGACTTATGGCT
>NW_011338486.1:484868-485127 GCF_000735185.1 Notothenia coriiceps
TATGCTTGTACTTCAAAAGCAGCAAATATGTTGCTTTTTCTCTCATTCTGCAGATTTAGATTTTACATAATGACACAATAGGTTTATAAAATAAACACTTTTCTTTTTGGATTGTTACCCTTTATAAATAATCTGGGTCTCTTGTCACATTTCAGATAGTACGAGTGATTTTGCTTCTTATGTTTTTTGTTTGCGTACTGTTTGAGGCTGAAAGGGTTTAAATGATCCATTATTCTATAACAAAAGCAACAATTAAAGA
>NW_011338486.1:485167-566646 GCF_000735185.1 Notothenia coriiceps
CGGCTGGTGGAAAATATTTTTGGTGGGGCTATGGAAATGGTGACAAAAACGTGTGTGTGTGTGTGTGTGTGCGTGCGCGTGCGCGTGCGCGTGCGCGTGCGTGCGTGCGTGCGTGTATAAAATATAAGCACTGCAGAGATCATTACAGCGTCACAGGTTGTGTCCTTTGCCCTTGAAGTGAAGGTTATGAAAATGAAAAGATGTAAAGCTGATCACAGGCCTGACCGGGTCAGATGTATGCAATCATTTACGCATGAAGTAGAGCATTCGTGGCTGTAAATCACTGTATATTCCAGTTTCTTTTTAATAACACTAATGTCGCTCTATCAGTACTTTGGTAGTAGATTGATTTCAATTCATTTTATATACATTTTTCTTTTCTGAACACTATTATTTCAACATTCGTGGTTTGCGAAAAGCACAGAGTAAATGAAATGTCCAACATTCATGTTGCCTTTAGAATGGGTAACAATAACTTTGCACATTATCACATATTCCTGGTAGATCTCCACTGTTTACCTTTCAATTAAAAAAAATGTACCGCTGTGAGAACTCTCATTCATCCAGGATTGAATTTCATGTCTCGCCGGTACCACACTTACTTTCAATGCAGATTTGTTTCTGGTCTGAATCCATGTTAAGCCCTACATTTAAGATAAAATGTTACTAATCTCCTTTGGGAAATTCAGGAAAGAAAGCTCTCATTTCTCAAAAGGTCAGTGTGCATTACCAAGACAAGTAATCAACTTATAGCGGGACATCTGAATAAACCCCCACCCTGTTATCTCACCAATTACACCCCAACCCCTTCCCTGTGTCCCTCAGGGAAGACCCTAACCATCTGTTCTGCCGGAGCCTCCCTGCTAGGACAGACCAATGTCTCTGCATGCTCAGCTTCAGATGATCGAGTGTGGTGTTCACAGTATCAACTACAAGCATACAGCATACATCAAATCAGGCCTCTAATGGCTGGAACACAATAATCATCTAATGGCAGGAATCCCAGACAGTCTAATCAGTTGTTCATTGGCTTAAAGCCGAACTGACCTCCGGATTTCATGGAAGTCCATTCATAAATGTTGGAGATTTTCTGTTGACAAACTAACACAGAGTTGCATTTCCTGTTTGCTTCTTATTGATTCTATTTGAGCTTCTTAAAAACTTCAGCCAGCTGCACCAGAGCTGTAAGGCTAATCAATGTATGTGATCAAAGGTTCTGAATGTAATGGATTGTATTGATTTAGTGAAAAAGGTTGTGCATTATGTCCCACTTTCAATTTTGTAGCATCTCTATAGCCAGTGGTTTGGATAAAAGCCTGAGCTTCTATTGTTTTTTGTTTTTCTCTGTACGGTTGTTTCCGGTAAAAACAATGCACTCTTCTGCACGTTTTTAATAATAATGATAATAATGCCCTTATGCTATTTGTGTGAAAGCCATATTATGTTATCATCCATTGTTGTTCAAAGTTTGAGCCGAACAGTTGATTTTCTCTGCAGCCAAATCACAACATCAAGCTCCATTTGATACAATTTGCCTTGCCAATACTTTTGTGTGACTGTCCATATTTCTATAGTCCGTCTGTTCATGAAAAAAGCTGTGGAATAGAGCAGTCAGCATCTGTTCATGGTTCCTGAAAGCAGCTGTGAGGCTCAGACTGACCTCTGCACTGGGACGCTGGGGCCAAAATCAATAATGGCATCGTATCACTTATCAGACTGTAACAAGCTGACTGATTGCCTCATCGACTGTTTCTGTAGAGAGCAGAGAGAAAGGAGAGGGAGATCAGACGATAAAAAAGAATAAAGGAAAAATAGTTAACTGGCTTTTGGGGGAAAGGAGATAAAACCCTCTAGTTTACAAATTGAAAACAATACATGATGTTTTCTGTTATTGAACACCAGAGGGAGGCAATACTGATGAAATCTAACTTCAAAACGTTTTTCTTCTTCACAAATTACCTTGGCACTTCACAAAGATATTCAGAGGATAAAAACATGAGTAATGTGGACACAATGAGCAATTGCACAGAGAGGAATTCACTGCTCATCTGAAGGCAGATAAGCTCAGAGACTTGTTTTAATCAACTCTCATGCAGCTCATAAAACCAGCACTAAATCAGGATATTACATAACAACTAAAATCAATATATCACCAAGCTTTACTGCCTTGTTACCTCCTTTCATTTGATCATTTCCTCTGATTGTATCCTCTCCCCTTCCCCTTAAGTTAACATTTGTACCAAAAAAGTCAGTGATTTCACTGTTGTTTAGCTGTCCAACCCACAACTTTGTAAAGAAAGTAAAGTTGGCTTTAAGCACTTAAAAGGGGATGAAATGTCAGTGTTGTATTTACAACATGTTCTCGCTTTCCTACCATTATATCAGACCTGTAGCAGGTTTAATCTAATGTAAATGCTGCAAACACTGGTGTAATTTCCAATCAACAGGTTCACATTTTTGCTTTGTGTTTCTTCTATAGGCCACAGTGAAGAAGAAGAGGCTCAAAGAGAAGCAAGGTCTTGGGATGTTTGCACTCTGCCATTTCCCCGTCTCCCCCGGACATTCAGGCACTGGACGCTGGGCGACACTCTGAGGTAAAGATCCACATAAAAAAAGTAAAACCCCCTCTGCAGACAAAACCCTCCTCTGACGACGTTGACCTTCAGTATCCGCTGACTCATCCGTCCCCCACTTGTCCTACGCCTTTTGTTCTTCCTCACTTTCTCTCCCTCCCTGTCGTTGTTGTTCTTTTTTCTCCTGTCTTTCGGGGGCACTGGGGACATTGATCAATGGTCTGACTTCTTCTTGGTGTGGGCTCAGTTTGGAGTGACCCGCTGTGGTCACTTTGTCACACAGACATTTATGGAAATGGGGGGGGGTCATGGCCTCTGACTTTGAAGTGTCCGGTTAGGGACATGGTTTTGAGATGGATGGCATTTGGAGTGTGTGACACGGTGGGAGAGGGTTTAGAGGAGATGGCGGGTCAAGGGGGAGATGAGGGGTCATGGGGGTCAGGAATTTGAGGCTCAGACTGTGTTGTTCCATACGGCAGCCGGATGACAGCAAAGCATCGGAGAAAATCAGGGAAGTCTGTTTACTGCTGCCACAAAAATACTTTTCTCTACACTTTGTCTTCCTCAAAAAGCTGTTTTTAAACTCATGTGTTTAATCTGCTTTGGATAGCTACAACAAAGTTTTTGTGTTTTGTTTTGGGCCACGAGCAGACACCAAACTCTAGCTCCTTATCATTTCTATCCTCTTAAGGCCTCACAGTAAAGGGCAGTGTTTGTAAGATATGTGGGGTGATAATAATGTGTGGTCCATAGTGCAGCAGCTGTCTTCCTCTTCTCTTTCCAGCGTCTCCATTACAGATCTGCCGTCTCCTCTGCTCTCTGTCTTCTTCCAGTCCAGCTCAGCCTGTCCCAGCCCAGCTGTCCCCTTCCTTCATTAGCCGTCCCACAACAATACCCACCGCCTGCTTGGGCAAAGTCACTTTCAAAGGATAAAAGACTGAAAAAAAGTCTAACTTTTTACTTTATTTTTGGTTGATTCCCGTTTCTTACAAGGAAATCTGCACAAATCCCGACTTTGATGGTAACACTGGATACAAATACTGTATGTGATGTGAAGGATAGAGTTTTTAACCTCTGTGTTCTGATTTAAAGGACTGCAAATGTATGGTTTTGGTTCAGTCCAACCAGCACCCTCTGAGTGTGAGACGTTTCAAATTGCATTAGACCTGCATTCCTCTTTATGGCCAGAAGGGGGCAAATCCACTGCAGGAAGTAGTCTCAATGTTTGAGAAAATGAACATACTTCTCACTGTCTCACTGCTGTCATCACATTGTTTACAGCAGCAGAAGTTCTCATACACTCTCATAAACTCTCTTCTGCTGTATGCTAACTTCCTGGCACAAAACGCAAACTAGAGAATGAGCATATTGACCAGGACTTTTAAAACATGAGAGTAACATGTCAGGCTGGACAGATGGTATAATAAGTTAATATTACCTTTTCGAAGGCTGAGATAAAGAGTCTTGCTGAGTCACACTCAAACACACACACACACACACACACTTGGAAAACACTAAAAAGCTCTCTGGTGTTTTATTTTCGGTGAGGTGGGCTGTGTTAATGGCAGTAAAGTGCCAAGTCAGTGAACAGAAGTGAACTCTCTTCTCACTTGTTAGCGTGGGACCCAGAGGGAGGAACGGGGTCGTTTCTCCAGAAAAAGTGAGAGAGAAATACACACACACACACACACACACACACACACACACACACACACACACACACACACACACACACACACACACACAAAACCCCTCTCCTCCAGCATTACTCAGTCCTCCTACTGGTTTTCCATGGAAGCGCACAAGAGTAGTTAGTGTTGTGCACCACTTAGCATGCAGTGTTTAAACAATGCAAATGCTAACAAGCTGATTTATATAACATTTGTTCTCCATGTTAACTATCTTAGTTTTGTTTGTTAGCATGCTCAGCACTAAAAACGGTAATGGCGGCTCGAGGAAATGTTAGAAAATCACCTAATAAGGATTCAGCCTCCGAGCACCATGGAAATATTTATAAAGATAAAGAAAGAGTTTTTCAATAAAAGTAATGGACTGACCAAAAGAAAACATTGCCATAAGCATAGCGTACAAAATCATGACAAAAGAATTGTCAAGCTTCTTAAGTGCTTACTCTGAAGGTGTCAGAAGATATAAAGATGTATCAACTGGTTGATTGAAAGAGAAATACAATGTCTATTTGCTGCTTTAATATAGCAATAGCATGCCTATTGCACTGCACACCCACCCGTTCCACCTTCACCCTCTCAACTTGACCTCTAAGCTTCAACGAATCACTCAAAATACCTTTTAATTCCCTTTCCACTCATTCAGTCCCCGCGGTCTGTTGACGGCCGATTAATGCATTGCACAGCATAGCATGTGGAGTGTGCAGGAACAAAGATGAGCAGAAGCATGTTATGTAAGTTACCCCATTGGAGTGTATTGACCCCCCCTCTCTGTAGCGACTGCAGCCCTTGATGTAGTCAATGTGTTTGCTAACTGCACTGTAATTTAGCTAAAGGCTTGGATGCTTGACTAGGGATGAGAGGAGGTGTTTCCCTAAATGCCTGGGAGCCATTTAGCTTCCACACAAAGTGGATCATATTTTCTCGAAAGTGTTCAATCTGACACAGGATTGTGTTCATGCAAAGTGTGTGAAAGAGAAGGGGATGGATGAAGCTCAGTCTAAAAAGAGAAGGGGGAGGAGAGCGAGGCAGAGGAGAGTTGTGTGTGTGTTCAAAGAGGGGAACTAGAGGCAGGGGGGCTAGCAGACAAAAGTGAGAGAGGGGAGGGAGGAATGAGGAGGAGGAGGAGGAGGAAGGGGAGGCGGTGCTAAGGCAGACAGCAGGGAAGGAAAGCTGAGAAGAGGAACAGTGGAGTGAAGTGAGTAGAGAGAGGAGGAGAGGACCGGAAAATAAGGGGGCTTCCATTTGAAAGTCCTCGTGTAGGGATATGAAGTCTTGGTGCGCTGCAGATGCAACGGCAGGAAGCTGGAGTTTTGTAGAAAAGAGGTAGACGACGGAAGAAAAGAAGGAGAAACAGGGAGAATCTGAGCCAACAGAGAACTGGAGTGGTTTTTCTTCCAAGAGAGACGAAGACAAGTGAAGGCAACGATGCAGGGCTCTCACTGGGGTGAGTGTGGAGCAAGCAAGAGAGTGTGTGTTGGTCTGTGTGTCTGCATAAGTGTGTGTCTTACATTCTCCAAAATCAGGCTCTCTTTACCTTACCCTTTATCCCAGTTTGGCTTTGTCAAAATGAGGGGGAAATGTGCCTAAGGGAACTTTGTATTCATGAGCAAGTCAGTGTGAAGCCACTTAAGAGGGTGTCAGTTGCCAAAAGGCTAATAATGGAAGGTGTGTAACGGAAAGAGTTGGAGACAAAAGTTGCTTAGCAGGCCCAGTCATGCACACGTCCCTATTTTAACAGGATTTGAGATTAGTTTAGGAATGTCAGAGATATTTTCTTAAATACTGATAAACTGTTCATTTAACTGTTCACATAATGATCCCTGGAAAACCTGGTTTCCTGTCATTTTGCCAGAGATTGAAGACAGCTGGATGATTCAGAGTCAGCTGACATGAAGTTAGTTTCTAAAGTTGTTACGACTGTAGCTGACCCTGCAGCCTTTTGGCCTACTCCATCTGGGACAAACAGAATTACTGGGATGTGTTGAGGTGGGATGATGAGTTTTTGGGGGTGTTTATGAGCCCAGGTTTTTCTAATCCAAACCCTGGGTAATCTGCTCATTTCAGGCCGTTGGGGTATTGATTTGAAACTTTAGCCTTTGGAAAAGCTGTCTCACCCTCTGGACAGTTGGCCTGGAAGAGCTAAGAAGAAAGAGGAGGAGGAGGGTGGTGTTTTTCAATCTGTCTGCGCACACACTCACATTCAAGATAAGAAGGAGCATGAGGCAGCAGATACATTTCTTCCAGAGCAGACAATTAGACTGCATCTCAGAAGTGTGGCCCATACGAAACATGTTTTTATCCAGAAGGCTCTAAGGGAATCTTTTTGATGACGAAGCACTTTTGGAGACACGGGCTGCAGTTGTTTCTCTTCTGTCTTGCCTTTGCGTGTAATTACAAGACTCCTCGTGTGCCCTGGGCCACATATTGTAGTTTCTCATCAAGTTTGTTATGGACCCAAGAGTGACGTGTCAGCAGATATGTTTATAGTCAAGGCGGTTTCTATTCACTCAACTTTTCAGAGTAGCGGTTTGACCGTGTCATGTTGAGGTTTCATTTAAGACAAGACTGTAATTACGTAGTCTGGATTTTGGCAGGGTCATACAGAGTGACGTTCCACTCCATAAACAAAATGGCTTTAAATGGGCAGGTGTCAAGAAACAAACGCTGACATTAAGTTTAATTCGAGGGGAGTGAGAGTGGCGGACAGATAGCCGAGAAGATGGGTGACCTCATCTGCTCTGAACAAAACAAATGAGGTAAATGTGTCTCACGTGTTGCCGGTTACATACGTAACCCTTTCCAGCCATGTTGACTCAGACTTCCTGTGTTTGTGCAGATGTGTACTGTATATGAACATCATTAAAGGTGGTAAAGTAGCTCCATAGAGTGAGATCTCTTTTACCTCAGTTTTTCCTTACCTTTCATCCTTTTTCTCTAGGGTCCCATAGCCTGGATTAGGTTGGTAAAATAAATGTGTTAGGTTCGGCAAACAAATACTTTATTGCATTCACTCTTACCTCCCTCAAAGAAGTTATATTTTCCTTCTGGTTTGTTTGTTGGTATATATTTTGAGCAGGATAACTGAATAACTACTGACCTGATTGTCATGCAAATTAAAGGAAGGATGTAGCATGGGCCAAGTAAGAATCCCCTTCAACTTTCATAGTGGTTCTGAATCACAGGGCAGATACACAAATGATTTTTCCTTTCGTTTACATCACAAGATATGGCATTTTGCCTTAGATCGTCTTATTTGCTTCATTAGCACCAAACGGACACGTTAAAGGATTCAATACTGGATTCGGATTCAATTTGACTTCCAACCCTGGCTATATTATTTTCCATTGATCTTGATTGGCATACATTCCATGCCAGGTATTTATGTAAACCCTGGATTGAGGAGCATAGTGGAGCGCTGCGGGACGTCTGAAAGAGAGACAGCGAGAGACATCAGCCTGGCTTCTGTTCAGTTTGCTGAATGAGAGTTTTCCACACCAGTCTGCCCCCCCCCCCTCCCTCCATATTCCTCCAGTGTACAGCGGCACGGACAGTGTGTCTGAATACGTCTGCACATGTGCTTCTCTGCCATGTCAGATATTTTCTCAGATGAGTGGAAGTGAATTATACGTCGAAGCTGGCACAGTTAAAGTGAGGCGTCGCTGCTTATGTAATAGCTTCTGTGGAACTCATTTGCCTGACTGTATTTAATATCACTGCCAGTGTGTTTGTATCATTGTGTGTGTGTTATATTCTGTGATTCCACACTAAGCTTTGACCCATTTGCTAAAGAGATATTGTGGCCTACTTCTCCTCAACGAAGCCTAGTAGTAAAGCGCTCTCCTGAAAATCAAGACTCACTGCCCCCCTCCTCCTTATCCTCCCTCACATTTTTGTGGGTCACATTGTCAGTCAAAGTGTTGTTGCCTTCAGTGTGAGATAACAGGCTCCTTCTCACTGCTCTCTGCCCTGAGACAACTGAAACAATGGATCTCACTGCTCATGCAGCCAAAGCAGCAGGGGGGGAAGGAAGGGAAGTTTAGGAGGGAAAACTTAACTCTTCTCTCTACATTTGGGACAATGAGAAGCCAGAACAGTCTTAGGACCCTGATTTTCTTAAATAAACTCCAGTGAACATCACGCAGAAGACAAAATGACCTGCAGTAGCAAGAGCTCAGAGATGTACCTGAGTATTTTATTAACAAATCAAATAGTAAAAGCTGAAGTGGTCATTGATCCTGACAAACAGTAGTCCTCTGGCCAGACTAATCTCTGAGTCTCTACCACCGGCATTCTTGGTATTTTCAGTGTCTGCGGGTCTGACCACTGACCGCCGCTGGGTAACTGTCTGTGGCTGGAAAAACCTCTTGGAAAATCCAACATTTGGAGCTGACCAGGAATGTCAGCCATATTTCCCTTTTTCACTTACTGTTACCTCAATTTCCTCCAATGCCAGCTGACTCTAAACCAGCACTCTCCAGCTCTAGCGCTGTGTCGGGCGGGGGATGGAAACTCTTCACTGATATGGGTTGATAGCATACAGAATTAAAAAATACTATCAAGTATTAAGAACAAGCATCAAATGGTCAGATTCACTAACTTATTTAATTATTATTTGCTTTAGATTGTCAACTAGCGCTGACTCCACGAAGTCTCTGCTCTCAATCGAGAAATAATTCAGGTTAATATAGCCCCATTAAATCACAACTTGTCATTTTTCCATTTGGTTCTTTAACAAGGTCAAGCAAGTAAGATAAAACATATTCATTCATTATATTTACAGGATCTTGTAGATTGAATGTTGTAACATTTGGAAAAAGCCAGGAAAGTCTTCATGCTCAGAGGTGTCAATCTTATTTTCAAATGTATTGACAGGAAAGCAAACAACAAATTAAAATAAGTGTTCTTTGGAAAACACGTTGATATCAAATGTCCCAAAACAAAGTATTGACGCTTCTCTGAAAGTCTGGTATGTATGAAGCGTTATCAAATTGTAAGGATTTGATCTTGTCTGAATATTGATGAAACCTCGCTATATGTAGTCTGTGTCGAAATGAACAGAACAATTTACTTCAAACTGAACCCATAAACAAGCGTGTGATTGGCGTTTGAGTCCCTGAACGACCATAGTGTTTTCACAAGGCTCTGTCGCCACTTTCATCGTGTCATTGACGTCTACTGCATCCCATTTCAATAGATTGCTGGCTGCTCTCCCTGTCAACCCCCACAGGGACTTTGTGAGTTTTTTCTGCAGTTGTATGCTTGTGTGATAGAGGAAAAGAATCAAGGCTTCGTTCACCCCACTCTCCAGCAGCCTCTCAAGTCCGAATTGAGGCCAGATGCTTTGAGATGCTAAAGAGCCAAAACGGTCTGCTGTCAGACTGTCACACACGCACAAAACTAACTTGCTCATTCACCTATTCAGTCACTCTTTCTCTTTCTTCCTTGCTTCCCCTTCCCGCTTTTCCTGTCTCCCTATCTCATTTCGCCCTGTGCATGAAGAATGTGGGCCTCCGCTGCCATCGCAACGCTTCCAAACAGAGCGAGAAGCTAACGGCAACAAGTTGGTTGTTAAAGAAGAAAAGGGGAAAAAAAACTGGACTGTGGGAGGACCTGTTGCCAATTACTCCTGCACACTTTTTCACTTTTTAGAAAGCTTTTTTCTTCGTTTGCATCACCACTGAAAACCTGAACTCACAACTTTTGTTCAACTATGTTACTTTGCCAAAGAGGACAATAGTTTTTGGTTTGAGCGAAATACTCTTGGCAGTGAGGCAATGGGTTAATGAGGACTGAGTAGGTTTGCACGTATTCAGCATTCTCCAACACACACACACACACACACACACACACACACACACACACACACACACACACACACACACACACACACACACACACACACACACACACACACACACACAAGCCAAGCCATGTGGGGGTAGGTGACAGTGAGCGACCTCTCAGACAGACAGTCATTGTGTTGGAATGGAGGCATATTATAACCTCAGGTCTTCTGGCAAAGCATTAAAAGACTTCAACTCAATTTTCAGTGGAGTCGGCTGACTTCATTGCAATACCATTTTCTTTCCTGTTTGAAGTTTTATTGTGGACTTTCAGTGAGTGGATGCGTGACAATTATATGGGGGGGTAGATTAGGTGTGGAGTGATTGCCTCTCTGAGGTATTGTGTGTGTCAGTGTTTTTGCAGCCTTGCCTTTACTTGTGGATTTTCTTTTGTTTCATAGCCGTGGAGGATTATTGTGACTCACTAGCCGGTTGATTTCTCTCTACCTCAGTTTCTATGTCTGACTTTCTCACCCTCTTCAACCACTGGGATCACTGGTTTTAGGATTAATCAAGGCCACCCAGGCTCTGTGTATCGAAGTGGAATATTTCTACTGGTTTGAACAAGCTCTCAACTTCAAACGGCTCCCTCAAAAAATCCTGCTTTATTTTAACTGTTTGGGTACCACTGAATATGCTCTTGGGATCAGTGAAACTCCACTCAGTAGTGACCACCCATTATAGAAACGTTACACAAAGACATATTTATGAATGGTTCGAATTATGGCTCGCATACTGATACTTTTGCCCCCGTCCATATAGTTCCTGCTCTGATCTGACAATCTTATACTTTCCACCTGTTGCTTTGGTCTTCACACTGGCTTTGCCTTCGGTTAGTCACGCTGTGGTGTTGCTGTTAAAGCAGGGGCCGATGGAAATCTAGCTGCACACACCAGTGAGCAGGAGGTTCGTAGGAGAGGGGGGATGGAAAAGGAAAGAGTGACTGGAGAGCAGTGGAGCAATAATCGAGCACAGGAGGTAAGGAAGAGAGGAAAGGGATATGGGTGAAAATAGTCAGGAACAGGAAAGAAGGACGAAAGATGAAGAAGGAGGGGAAGAACTGAAAAAACATGGCAGTTCATCTGCAGGATGTCAGCGTTACCAATAGTTAAAGCTGCACCAATCAATACTTTCATATGACTAATGGCCAAATAGCTTAAGGTAAAAGCATTAGAACAATGGTTAGCGACAGATTTTGCTAGTATGTACATTATCCAAGTTTTAACATACAACAAGTCTGCTGCCTCTGCTCTAGATCAACAAGATGCACCCATAGGATCTCTGGTTTTCAAGGACTGAAGATGCTTACGCTTTACTTGTTTTCACGTGATAGTTCACCAAGTGTAGATTTCATGTCTTTTTTGTTGTTGCTCTTTGTCTCTTTTTGTTAAAATCCTTAAAAGAGAGGCAGACATGTGGAAAGAAGAGGATACAAGAGAGAGATGATTTAGCTAGGGAATGATGTCTGCCTTCTCTTTTGATTTTCTCTTCAGGAGATCTTAAGGTACTTAGACCTGTGTCTGGCCAAATAATGTCCAAACAGGATTATAAATGGTGTTCCCAAGAGCCCAGGCCTCTTTGGAGCCTCTCTTTGACTACCTGGTATTGGAATTCCCCTTAAACCCCCGACCATCACCCCCACCCAGCCTGCCTTTGTATTGTTACTTCTAAAGCCACTTATCTTTCTTCTGCCTTATTCCCGCTATTCTAACTTTTCTAACTGAGCCCAGGTTGCGTGTAATTATGAGGGGCGATCTGCTGCTGCAAAATAATGGGCTTCCTCTCCTGGGTGATACTGGCCTTATGAACAGACTTATCATAACGGGATTATTTCCCAGTCACAGACCCCTCTGCTGGATCTTGTTAGAGAGCTACCTGGGAACCGCTCTCGTCTGTCAGTCCTGCTTTTACTCATCCTGGGCCAGTTGGAGGAGGATGAACCCTCACAACCATTTGGTTTATTTCCAGTTCGCAAGCATTGACGATGTGTTTAGGCTATTCGGCATCCTTCAATAGAGAAACGGTTTTAAGTGTGAAATGGCCCTGGGTTGACCCTGCAATAGCTAGCTGCTTCACTATTGGAGTTTATTTTTGAATGTCGAATCATATGCCTCGCTGACAGAAACACCTCATGAAAGACTATCGGAATAATTTCAGGCACTTGAGATGTTTTCTATTTTTAGTGACTACGTCTGTTTTCTCTCTGCTTGTCTTGCGCTGCTGACAGCAGAGGAGGATGTGTGTAATGAGGAAGGTGGAGGAAGCGGTGAGGGCGAATGGAGGGATGGTGAGAGTATTTTCATTTTGTTCGAGGAATGCAGCCAAGAAGGGGAGGAGTAGAGGTTCAATAACCTTAAGAAACAACCAGTGAGCAACATCAGACGAGGAAATTAGCTTTTGGGATTTGTTGCCAGAGTAGCCAGAACAAAAACAGGCCCTTGGAGGTTACAGGGGTGGGAGGGCAGAATCAGGCCAGCTCCCCTTCACCCATCAGGGGGTCACAGGGTTAGCTGAGGGGGGTCACGGTTGACGGTCTCAGAGGGTTGTTAATTCTATTATCCCTGCCTGAGAGGTCCTTGTCAGGCCTGGGAGTGAAGAAGAGGTGGGCACGGCTAGATAAAAGGTGAACGGAGGTTGTGAGGCGTGATTATTTTGGCATGGGAAGAGATCACATACCACACATATCTTAATCTCCTTGAGCCATGGTACTCATGAAGTCTGTCTCCTCTCTTTCACCCCCCCTCACTCCCTGTCACACACTCACAGGCCTGCTCACTGTTTAGTCAATAATCAACTGGCAGGAATTGAACCACCCTGCTGACTGATCATTAACGAATAATTAAACCAGCCCTATGTTTTTATTCTCTCAATTCCCATGTGGTGCAATATTAAACACTTTTTAAAGTTCCCAATATGTTTTTGTTTGGAGAACACTAAGGTCCCAAGATAGCTATAATACAAGCAGTTTGTTTTGAAATGTGAAAGAGTTTGTATTTGCAACACACGTAACTCATACAGTAGGACTCAACAAATCACAATCTAATCATTTGATTAAATTGTGTAAAAAAACTACTCTCAATGTTTCCCAAAACTTGATATCATGAGAATATTTTCTACTTAGGACTTGCATGAGTCGCTCACTGTCACCTACCCCCACATGGCTTGGCTTGTGTGTGTGTGTGTGTGTGTGTGTGTGTGTGTGTGTGTGTGTGTGTGTGTGTGTGTGTGTGTGTGTGTGTGTGTAGTAGTGTGTGTGTGTGTGTGTGTGTGTGTGTGTGTGTGTGTGTGTTGTGTGTGTGTGTGTGTGTGTGTGTGTGTGTGTGTGTGTGTGTGTGTGTGTGTGTGTGTGTGTGTGTGTGTGTGTGTGTGTGTGTGTGTGTGTGTGTGTGTGTGTTTCAGTCTTTATGATTGTGTTAGTCCTGGCAGACTGTGCGCAGACATAGCTGGCATGGATTATTCCACTTGGCCAGACTGATTTGGGCTTGGCACGACACACTGAGTATATGTGTCCCATCTCTGTCCCTCCGGCAAACTAACACTGATAATACTATCTGCAAATGGAAGACTTAATCTGCAGCCACTTATCGTGTTCGTAATATGTATCCATGTTTCTCTTCCTAGAAATAGTGCAGTGACCAAGTGAGGCAATTACTTCAAAGATTGTGTTTGATATGTGTAGGAGCTCTGTGATCATGAAACTGTGAAGCGACTAGTTTTCAAACCGCTTTAAATGTAATACACAGTTGATTGCTCACCGGATTCGGACAGGGTCAGGAAAATCAGCGAGCAGCTGCAGATGGAGATGAGCATGACTGTCTGTCATCCCCAGTCTCTGCTAAATCCATCCCCTCTTCCTGCCCCGCTAATGACATTGAGCATTATCAGTGGCGTCGCCAGAGACAAAGAGTGTATTTAATGAGGGGATGAGCCTTTAATGTGGGGGGGTCTGTGGATGTGCCCCCCCAGGAGAAATGTGTTAAACAAACAGCGGTTAAGTGGCTGTAGATAATGAGATATGCGAGTGGCAACAGGACTAAAGTATACAAATAATTTGGCTTCATTGTTGCAGCAAGATTGTTGTTAATTGTTATACATTTAAAGTGGGGCAAAAAAGTATTTAGTCAGCCACCAATTGTGCAAGTTTTCCCACTTAAAAAGATGAGAGAGGCCTGTAATTTTCATCCTAGGTACACTTCAACTATGAGAGACAAAATGAGGAAAAAAATGCAGAAAATCACATTGTCTGATTTTTAAAGAATTTATTTGCAAATTATGGTGGAAAATAAGTATTTGGTCACCTACAAACAAACAAGATTTCTGGCTCTCACAGACCTGTAACTTCTTCTTTAAGAGCCTCCTCTGTCCTCCACTTGTTAACTGTATTAATGGCACCTGTTTGAACTCATTATCAGTATAAAAGACACCTGTCCACAACCTCAAACAGTCACACTCCAAACTCCACTATGGCCAAGACCAAAGAGCTGTCAAAGGACACCAGAAACAAAATTGTAGACCTGCACCAGGCTGGGAAGACTGGACAGCTCTTTGGTCTTGGCCATAGTGGAGTTTGGAGTGTGACTGTTTGANTTCAAACATTATTTTTCTTTTCTTTTTCTTTCTTTTGTTACTTTTTTTGTTAACGGTCCGCGATCTACCCGCACCACACTCACGATCGACCGGTCGATCGCGATCGACTGGTTGGTGACCACTGACCTAGAAGAACACTAGGCTTGTTTGAGACGCGTTGCGGCTCGCCTCGAAAGTAGACGAGAATAGCCGATCGCAGCCGGGGGAGGTCTCAAAAAGCTCGCCTGAAGTCGGACAGCTCCGAGTCGGCTTCTTCTTCTTCTTCTTCTTCTTCTTCTTCTTCTTCTTCTTCTTCTTCTTCTTCTTCTTCTTCTTCTGCTGCTTCGCCTTCTTCTTCTCTCGTTTTTTTGGCGGATTGCAAACAACTTTAAGGTCGGACAAAATGACTAACCATCATGCAACGCACGAGCAAGACGTTGATCGAAATTGCGCAGGTCTGCGCAGGTCTCGCTTGTCTCAAACAAGCCTATCTGCTCTGCTGGCCGTGACATTACCGAGTCAAGTGTGCGCAGCCGGGTCGCTACAACGCAGTTGACCTATTAGCTTAGCTTAGCTTAGCTAGCTGGCTGAAAGAATGTAGAAGCTAGAAATTACAGTTGCCATTGACGTGTTAGCTTAGCCAGCCGGCTGAAAGAACGTAAAAGCTAGTAATTACAGTATTAACACGTCTTCATTCATCTTTTTGGCATTGTTACTGAAATAAACATGGTCTACATTAACGTTTCACCCGTTGTTTAATGGGACATGTTAGAAATTAAAATCAATGTTTTAATGGGGAAATGTAGTTTAAACATGCCGTCAGTTTTAATGCAGTTTTACACTGAAAAACCGGAAATTCTTGTGCAACACCAGCTGTTAAGCTTTATTCTGAAACTCTTTCATCTCCGGGTGGCAGTTAGCATGTGGTAAATTTACAATTTCCAAAAGAGGTGAATTTAGTAGCGAAATTATATGGAGTGGTGCAAACCGAAGCCTACTGATTTAACACTACAACTATAGATGTCGAGATACTACCATGCTGAATATTAAATGAAGGTACATTTTATTTGAATACATTATTGTTTACAGACGACAGTAGCATGTGACAACATCCGGAATGACCGTTAACCGAACGACCCGAGAAATATGTTTTAGAGTATTGATTACAGCGTTTAGAATGTGTTACATGAAAAGTGATGAAAGAGAATATGAGGAGAAAAGGCGTGTTAAGCATATATTGAATGTGAAAAGAACCAATCCTCTCTTTAAATATAACAACGGACATTGGAGACGAGGCGAGCCGGCTGGCGGGGAGGAGCCAGCAGAGGATATATAACAGCACCGGAGGAGAGATCGGCCTCTTCTCTTCCCTAACGAGGAGCGGATCACAGCTGTTTGTCTGACTGAACAATATCATGCTTGTGACCAACCCGCGCCTTTTTTAATTAAAGTACCCAATTGAACTTTCACAGAGACTCCATTTAGTCTCCTTTTAAAGCTTCTCTCCTGGACGGGAGAGAAGTTTACAGACACCAGTAATGGAGTAATTTGTAGGGGGAAATCAGCTAACTTTTTCTNAGCGACAGCCCCAAAACATCACTGCTCTAGAGGAGATCTGCATGGAGGAATGGGCCAAAATACCAGCAACAGTGTGTGAAAACCTTGTGAAGACTTACAGAAAACGTTTGACCTCTGTCATTGCCAACAAAGGGTATATAACAAAGTATTGAGATGAACTTTTGTTATTGACCAAATAATTATTTTCCACCATAATTTGCAAATAAAGTCTTTAAAAATCAGACAATGTGATTTTCTGGATTTTCTTTTCTCATTTTGTCTCTCATAGTTGAGGTATACCTTGGATGAAAATTACAGGCCTCTCTCATCTTTTTAATTGGGAGAACTTGCACAATTGGTGGCTGACTAAATCCTTTTTTGCCCCACTGTATATGTAAAGAACAAAATTGAAAATACTGAAAATTATTTATTTAATCATTTTATTTTTGAGGAATTGAAGAATAATGATAAGATGATGAGCCCTATACCACTTACCAGATGAGTCTCATTTACATATTTTTAACCCATGGATGTGATTCTCTAGTTTCCATTCGGCTGTTTCAGTTTTAGGGTGCTGGTATTGTATGACATGACTTACTGGGACACAGTAAATTGAACAGAGATCATTTTAATATATTTAAAAAATCTTGAAAACATTTTGTGCTTTGACAAGACAAAATGTTTGCTGTTTTATTTTCTGCAAAATTACAAAAATAATCTGTATTAAATTCACACAAGATAGAGAAATATGTTAAGTAATAGCCATAGTATGTTTTTACAGTAAAATGCATCACTAACACTTACTTTTTCAGCATTTAGCACTTAGGTGGTGCTTTGAGCTAAATGCTGATGTATAACCGTAACCATGTTCACCACGCTGGTATAGTGTTTTAGCATACAGTACTACATTTGCTTTTAAATACATAATCTGTGTCAGTCATTAATGTAAAAAAATGTCCCTCTCTCTCCCTCTCATCAGTGTGTGTGGTGTGTCTGACGCCGTCAGGGTGCCATGGCTCTGGTACAGGCACTACCTGTGACCGTGACTGACTACCCCAATCCAGGTCTCGACATCCAGCAGTACCGGCCACTATCATCCCACTCCCCCTCAGGCCCCTGCCCGGGCCCCTGTGGGCCCTGCAGCCCTGGGACAGCCATGGGTTCTGTCAGCAGCCTCATATCAGGCCGGACGTATCAGGAGAAACACTGCCGGGCCGCCAGCGAGTTCTCCACCAAGTCACGCCGATCCACCCCGGCCACCAGCTGCTTCCGGCTCCAGGACAACACGCTCCGCAGCGGGAGCTCCGTTGAGCATCTGCTGGTTATCAGCAACCAAACGCTTCCCCAGGCCCAGGTCCTGCCTCCACCACTGCCCACCAAGAAGCAGCCCCGGCCTGGTAACTGTACTGGGCCAGGGGGAGGAACGGCTGCTGGAGCAGTAGGTGGTGGCCCTAATGGGAACTCTGGGTATGTGAGCGATGAGGTGTTGGTTGGAGACTGGAACGACAACCTCATGGTGGCAGCTGTTAGTCCCTGTAGTGACTCGGAGGACCAAAAGGACAACAGGGCTCTGAACGGCAACATTGGAGGGCCTCCTCCCAAACTAATCCCAGTGTCCGGACAGTTAGAGAAGGTGAGAGCTGCAGGCTGAATAGCTAGAGCGATAAATCACCCAGGCAGATTTATTTTTGCTTATTGCAGGTATATAGATTACACACTGTCCTCATGAAACACTTACTCAGATGTGAGCATTCCTGCAGCATGTGCTGGCTATTTATTTCCATCGATCCAGAGGGAAGCTTAATCACTGGCCTGTAAGGCTTGGATGGATCATTTGACAGCTACTCACCTTGCAGACACATCATGATCAATGTCAGAGATCGCTAACATTCACTGACATATTTAGTGAACCCTGAGGAAGATCATTAAGAAGTAAAATGCTTACTGAACATGTGCAGAGCTCTCACCAGCCTCAACCTCCACTCTTCACCCTCCTCTTTGTTTATCTGCCCTTTAATCTTATTTTCTCTGTCCTCTACCCCTCTTGCCTGTCTCTCTCTATCTAAGATTTTAGGAAAATCATTAAGAAAATTGCTTAATGAAGCCCATGAATATCAATTTAACCAAATTAAACTAATCAGAGCCTAGAGGGGTGACCTACCAACATATCACTGTCCCCCTCTGTAATGAGTTTTATTCAGCCGTTGCTAATTAGCACAGCTTAGCTTTATCAATTACTAATTTTGTATGTCATAATAATGTACTTTCAGAACATGGAGAAAGTGCTGATCCGTCCTACAGCGTTCAAACCTGTCATTCCCAAGAACCGTCACTCTGTGCACTACCTGTCACCACGGCCAGCGCCCAGCAGTCTGTCGGAGAGCCAGGCCAGCATCAACCTCCTACTGCCCCTCGGGGGGTCCAACGGCGCCGGCGGCACAAACGGCCTCGTAGTGAGCAGCACTTCCAGCACTGAAGGGAAACGCAACTCCTACAGCGGGGGTCGAAATGCTCGGAGCAGCCAGTCCTGTTCCATGTCAGATTCAGGAAGGAACTCCCTCTCCAGCCTCCCGACTCACAGCAGCACAGGCTACAGTCTGGCCCCCAGCGAGGGCTCCAGCTCGGGGTCTGGCTCGGGGGGCCAGCTGGAGCCTGTGACGGGCCTCGGCCGAACCACCTCAGGTGGAAATGGGAGCCACGGCCACACTAACTCAGACAGTGGACGCTCCTCATCCAGCAAGAGCACAGGCTCGGGGTCTCTAAGTGGGCGCGGGCAGCCCCTGTCGGACAGTGGGTCCTGTGGTCACTCGCCGCCACCTGTGGAGGGCTATGAGGGGGTGGTGAGGGAGCTGGAGGACAAGCTGAGGGAACGAGACCTGGAGCTGCAGCAGCTCCGGGAAAACCTGGATGAGAATGAAGCTGCCATTTGCCAGGTAAGACACTCACCACCGACCAAACCTTTCTTTAACACACAATAAAAAAGACATGATTAGATGTTAGTAAAAGTTCAATATTGACCTCTGAACTCTTACCCGTGTCTTTTGATCTGAAAGGTGTATGAGGAGAAGCAGCGTCGCTGTGAAAGAGAGATGGAGGAGCTGAGACAGAGCTGCGCCACGAAGATGAAGCAAGCCTCGCAGAAGGCCCAGAGGGCACAGCAGGTGCTACAGTTACAGGTACGCTAAGTTTCTAAAAACCTTTTAAAACATTTACCCAGACAGAGATGTTCAAATGTGTTACATTGCAAGTCTCTTGCTTCAGATGTGAGTCTGTAGATTCTTTCTTTGAGGGGGCATGTCTTTTTGTAGATCGACTTGTAATTCAGTTTTAAAATATGTATCTTTGTGTGCCGTCAGGTATTTCAACTACAGCAAGAGAAAAAGAAGCTGCAGGAGGACTTCTCCTCTCTGCTGCAGGACAGAGAGACGCTGGAACGGAGGTGTGCCTCCATCCAGAGGGAGCAGACCCAGCTGGGGCCACGTCTGGAAGAGACAAAGTGGGAGGTGAGTGGAGGGATCCGGTCAGGGTGATTAAAGCCATTCAAGGTGCCCTGTGAACTGCCTTTGTTCAAATCTGGCAGGGGGTCTCTTGACATACTAATGAAAGCATAAAACAGCCCTAAAAGTAAGGTTAAAGAGTCATTGTTGATACACGGCTTTTAAGCAATTTGTTATGTATTTTCAGCGATCTCAGCTCCGTCTCTAACTTGCCTTCTCTTGACCCTTCAGGTGTGTCAGAAGTCCGGAGAGATCTCCCTCCTGAAGCAGCAGCTGAAGGAGATCCAGTCTGAGCTCAGCCAGAAGGCCGGAGACATCGTGATGCTGAAGGCTCAGCTGAGAGAAGCCCGTTCTGAACTGCAGGCCAGCCAGGCTCGGTCCCGCGAGGCTGGGATGGCCCTGAGGACGAGATCTCTGGAGCTAGAAGTCTGTGAGAATGAACTCCAGAGGCGCAAGAGCGAAGCTGAGCTGCTGCGGGAGAAAGCAGGCCGATTGGAAGAGGAGTCAGCTCGCCTCCGGGACACTCTTTCCCTTCACAGCGGACACTCTCTTCCTGCAAATCTAAGCATGAAGGGACATTGCATGAGCCTCTCCCTCCAGCAGGGAAGAGGAGTGACAGGAAGGGGGGGTCCCAGTCCCTCTTTGTACCGGGATGCAGAGGACACTCATGTAGTCTGGGGAGGGGAGAGCGATGAGGCGAAGGCACAGAGGCAGAACGCAGAAGCAGTGCTGGGATTCAGACAACAGGTACAAGATACTAATACTCAAATGAATGGTTATTGTGACGTCCTCCACCATCTTATTAGTGCAGTTTCTTACCTTCTTTTATTTCATTTCTCCCAGGTGGAGAGGCTAAAGGCTGAACTCATGTACGAGAGGAGGACTAACGAGGAGCAGCTGTCACGGTTTGAGGATGAGAGGAGGGTGTGGCAGGAGGAGAAGGAAAAAGTAAAAAGGAGAATTTTTTCCTAATTTCTTGGGGATTTACTTTCTGTCATTTTCATTCAGTCACATGTCAAAATAGCTTATTCTGATCCAGCGTACTGTTTTACTTACTTACTGTCCTTCCCTCCGCCCAGGTAATCCGTTACCAGAAACAGCTGCAGCAGAACTACATCCAGATGTACCGTAGGAACCGGGATCTGGAGCGAGTGATGAGGGAGCTGAGTCTGGAGCTGGAGAACAGGGACATGGAGGACTATGAGGTGCACAGTGGCAGCAACGACATCCACTTTGAGGAAATCACCGCCACTGAGATCTAAAAATACACTTATACTATTATGTGCACAGGACCATGGAAACACAACTCACAAAAAAAACAGAGGAGGTCAAACAAACATTGAACTCCAGGCCAAATACTGCACTATCTTCAAAATGGCTTCACGTGGACCACCGACCACTCGTCCTTGTCAAAAGGGACATTTCCCAAAGGTGCATTCTTACTTTCTACCAACAGAGAAGTACTCCAATAAATCCTTATAAAGTGTCCCCTCCGGCGCTTTTAACAGGTTTATTCCACTACAAAGCCAGCACAAAGACTTATTTCCCCTCTGTGGGAGCAAAAGCAGTGAAGACAGCGTTTCTTCCTCAGACCACATTCAAATCAGGGTATTAAAAATCGTCGGGCACTTGAAGCAAAAAATGTCATACAGGCACAGCAGTCAAAGTGCAGTCGCGCCTTTCTCTGTAGCACATACAGCTAAACACCCGGCCACCAGCATGCATGTTATGATGCATCATGACACTCCTATCAACACCGCCGCTGCAAGATATTAAAGATGATTACATTGATTACCCTTCCACATAACAACAATAACAACAGCTGAACTGGTCCTCCACGAGGCTCAGCCGTGCAATTCATCTTTTCAATTAATACAAGAAGAATCCTATTTTTGTTCTTGAGCTCTAATTCCTCAGCAGGTTGGTATTTTTTTTAAAGAATGTATGTGACTGTTATCAATCCAGAGTAATGCAGTATAAATGGTCATCATCAAAGAATCTGCTCTCCAAGGGAAACATGGTGTTATTTTTATTTTTTGTCCTGAACTGTGGTTTTTGTTGAGCAAGACATCAGACTTCAACAAACAAGTTGGGACATTCATATAAGGACATCCTAATTTCCCAAAGCACCAAGGACACAGGAAACAAACGCTCAAAGGACGCTGCTTATGTTTCTAGACCACCAACAGTGATGCTGTTGCAAGAGTGCAAGCTCTGACATAAACATTTACATTTTACAATGATGTAGCATTAGAAGGTGTAGCATTGGAGATATTCTACTGATTCTCCTCCTTCTTTCTATTTCTGCCTTTGTCTCTATGTGCACTCTCTCTCTCCATCTCTATCTCTGCTTATTACTCTATTTTTGTAACAGCTGGCAGTTGGTATCAGGAAACTAAAATTGGAGCAAATTCTTCTTTGGTCGTGACGTCATTGAGAGATTTAAGGCATGCTTATTCAGAGTTTCCGTTTATTCTCCCTCATTCCCATTAGTGCTCTTTATTTAGCTTTTGGCAGCCCAAAGCCAAATAACACTTTAAAAGTCTTCCTAGACTCCCTTAGACTATAACGTCACTGACTGCTATATAGGTAGCAAGACTGGCATGCCTGCATGTCGTTGTTCGTTGTATCAGATTTCAGAGGAAGCCGGTTCAGGTAGCGGTGAGATGTGAGTTTGCAGACGCAGTAGCTCCAGAGCTGACTGTCCTCAAGGCAGGTCGGTTTTAAAAGCCCTAAATATAAACCGGTGGGGAGTATGTTCACATTTGAAGCTGTTTTCTCACAGTATATGCAGGGCTGTGGGGAACACTGCTCATGGCGGGTCTCTACTGAAAAAAAGAAGAGGGCTGAGAACTTTTATTTTACAAATAGTCTATATCAAGGAATAATCATTAAATGGAAATCTATATAATGGAGGAGATGTTGTATATTTTTTTATATATAGCACCTGAAGATATTTTGTTGTAGTACTGATTTAAGTGTGGGTTTAATAAACAAAACATAAAGACTTCTATATATATATATATAAATATCTATCACATACAAATAATTCAAATGATGGATCAGTTATAAGTGGAGGTGGCAACATAGAAGGAGTGCACCTAATACTGTAATGCATGAGAATATGTTTACATTATATAATCTGTGTGACATTAGCATACACTCTAAAGACCAAATTTTGCATCTGATACAAACAGTTGGGAGCTTTGTTAAGGTTCATTTTTGACTTGTTGTCCCTCCTTTTTGATTGATCTTTCGTTTGATCCTCAGTATCAAGCAGCGTTGGGTTTCGTGCACGTCAGTAGTTTAAAAACGCATGAGATGGTGATTGTTCATTAGGTTAGGGCCGCAGCAGATGCAAACCAGAACATTGTTAATTTTCATATACCTGGAAATGATATCATACCCCTTTCAGAAAGTGTATCAGTATGATTGTCAGACTATATTTTGCATGACCTCACCACATTCACTGTGGATTGAGAGAATGTTTAGATTATTAGTTCTGTATACATCAACATAAAGCCATGGGAAGTGACCAAGAATGGAACAAGTTGGGTTTGTCCAACCCATATTCAATTTGTCAACCAGACCTAGACTGTTACACACTCACCATAAAGGCAGTAAAGATACAGATTAACAACCAACCTGACAAGTACTGTGTGCACCGTAGACTTAAATTCTTTCCTCACATCTCAGTTTCTCTTCGTTGCATAACCATTTTCCCCTTGTAAATATGTAAAACACTAAATAGTATAACAGAGTGACATTGTCTTTTATTTAGACAAAATATCTATTTCAAATGTAGCCACTGTGACTAGACCAAAGCAACGTAACACATTTTCTTTTTTTGTGGCATTTTTCTCATCCTTTTGTGTGCATTTTTTTTAATGTTTACTTACATTGTGTCTTCAGTAATTCACAAAGTATCTAGTTGTCCATGTATATTTTTATGTGTACATTTCTTGTACAAATGACTGTGTTTTTTAATTAAAGAACAAGTTGTCACACGTTACTGTTGAACTTTTTTTACCTGAAACATGAAATTAAAGCAGTATTTTGAATGAGCTTTTATTGTTTATGGTAACTCAATAGATATGTTCAATTTCATCTTTGAATTGCATCTCTGAATCAAAACGTTTTAACTTTCGCTTTTTTAGCACATTTGTATGTATTTCTCCCCATTAGCCATCTACATAAGTAAGGCACTACGCACACTGTATTCCAGTTACCTTGCTGCCCATATCACCTCTACCCGACTTTAATTTAAACCATACCACTGGCCTTCATGTCCTGCATTTCTCATTGACATGTTTTTCCAACTCCTCCACATGTCTGCATAAGCTCAGTCCACAGCGGGGTGTAATTAAGCCTCTAAAGTGGCGGATTGCTCCAGAGCACAAGCACTTTTGCCAGAAAAACGGCACAAAAATACTGAGCAGCAATTCGTAATAATCCCCCCTGACATCCACTAAACCCAAACTATCAGTTTTGACATAATACAGGGTTTTAATCTGTGTATAAATCTATAAATCTCATAACGCAGGCTGGGGTAATCTCTCTCTGGCAGGCCTGTGGAAGGAGATGCTCCAGCTGAAAAACACAGACCACTATCAGACTTAGAGGTCACGGCAGGGTTGCCAGGAGTCAAACAATGCCGCAATTTCAACCAAGTTCATGAATTCAATTATCACAAAACTGTATTACTTAGTGTTTGTCTAGTTGATGTGCAATGTATGTATTAAGTCAAATGTTTGCTAAAAACACTAAGAACGTTAAAAAACGTACATTACATTTGAAGTGCACTTAATTACATTGTAGCAAACTGGATCTTATCGGTGTCCTGATAAATAAACTACTGTAGCAGTCGTAAAAACCTTCTCTCTAATGTCCACCTTTTATTTGACATATTTACTGTCATAACTCTGCCTTTCATAGGACACATGCTTCTGTGTATCCGTTCCCCTCCACACTGACCGGAGATCTAGCTGTCTCATATTTCTTCTTCTGGAGTGAATCCTGGATTCATTCACTAGCGCAGGACTTGCAGGTTTTGTGTCCTCATGCCTGAACATCAGTTTGACTGTAAGGCACACAGAGGTTAGTCCGCAGGTTTCCTGGGGCTGCTGGGGACCTTTGGGACCTTGACCATAAAAACCATCGGGTCTTTGGCCTTGTTACTGAACGCTCTGCGAATAACGTCCACCGCGTGCTGATGAGTCACCCCCTGAAGACTTTCGCCGTCCACGGACAAAAGCTCATATCCTGCCTGCAAATGCAAACACAAGGTCAAATGTTTAACATGCAATACTGTCAACAAAGGGTAAGAATTATTATTATATAAATTGCATGATGACATAAAGTATATCTTTGTATTTGATCCTTTCCCCTTGTTTCTCTTTTCCCTCATGGACAGTTTCCATAAATCTGCAGTGATTGTGTCCCTTAGCGGGAACCTGATTTATTTTTGAGAGAATTGGGCCCTCCTGTTAGTTTAATATATTCACACTGAAGGCCGTCACTAGTGCACATATAAAGTTTCCCCTTCAGCACAAGGTTGTTGAAAAAAAAGAACATGCACTTACACAACCACACACACAAACACACACACATTTGTGACAGTTCTCTCAATGCTTCCTGCAGGATGCGAGAAGAGAGTGATATAACTTTGGAGGCCTGAGGCGAGGAACTTCCCCCGATGTCATCTGGGTTTGACGAGGATGCACCTGCCTCGTGTGCTCAACCTCAGTGAAGGGTAGAAACACATAACACAGAAACACGCAAGGCCAATGGCCATTGTTGTATTTTCAACGATCACGTCTTTCTTCCCTTTCCCTTTTCCTTTCCAGTGATTAGACACAAAGAGGCTTGTTTTTCTTTCATTCTGCACCTGCCCGTTAGATCTATTATGGGTCAAACACATTTGTTTAGGAGGAGGCTGGACATGTGTTTGTTCAGACAGGTTTCTTCACAACTCATCAGACAGCCGTGTGTGTCAAAACCTCAGAGCCTTCCGTGAGGACAGCATCAAAAGATTCATTTAACCAAAGAGGAGATTAAAAGTGTTTTTTCCCATTTTTGAAAAGTAATTTATGTGAATTAAATAAATCGCAACCTAATCTGCCCGATCCTCTTTACGGCCATTTATGGAGCCCATTTATGAGGTTTCCTCTTAGCCAATGGACGTCACGGTCCAAAAATAACACGGCCTGTAAAAACCACTACAGTTACTTGGAGGGATCAGTGACTCGTTCATAATGTGGTTTTCCAGGTCATTATATACTACATTATTCAGTTTAGGAGGGGTGAAGTTCTGGCTTTTTGTATTATTTATTATAAGTAAAATCTCTATAGATGAGTAAACATATCCCTACACTAACAGTTGTGGGGCATCTCATTGTAGATTCTGAAATTATAAGTAAAATCCATATTCTCTCACTTAGCTCAAATGGTATCAAGCCAGACCTTGCTCAGGTTTGAAGGTATTTGTTCCTAAACACTTACTAAATGCTACTAAAATACTGTTTTTGTTTACCATTCAGCCTGACACATGTTGTGTGTTAACCGCACACTCTTACAGTACACAGTTCAATAAAGGCACGTGAGAAACTCATGTCCAGATTTCCAGCTGGCACTGTCAAACAAACAGGAAATGATGAGTGCACATAACCACACTCTTACACACTCACTCATTTTTCACTGATTGTATGTTATCATGCAGGTCTAAGGAGAAAGGATGCATGTTACGCCCCTCGTCTCTCTGGAGAGAAGGGGGATTTTGAACTGAGCCAGCGAGCTGATTGGTGAGCTGACATGCCTCATTGTGAGGTGTGAGCTGGAGACAACAGAAAACAGTAGCAACAACGTCTCTGGTTATGATAGCAGCAATATGTGGGTCATTACCAACTTTGAACCTCATTGAAATATATCCACAGCTATTGAGAAATAACACACGATTTAGTAAAGCTATTTGTGGTTCCCAGAAGATGAATCCACTTATCATCCACTTTCTCTAGTGTCACCAGCAGGTCACGCTTATCCTTCGCTTATTCCCTTTAATAACTAAACTATAATTAGTCATGATATCTACTTTACTTTCTGTTCGTCTTGTCAGAGATTACGTGCACAGTGTACACATGTGTCTGTGTATTAGGTGAGTGCAGTCAGGGACAGTACAAAGGAAGTTATTTGAATATGAAAGGATGGACAGATACTGGATCCCCCTTATGTTTCTCAATCTAATCAGGCATTAGACCTGAGTAGTGATAGCATCTTAATGCAAGTGTTGTTTGGCTCTAGTCAAGAATTAGCCTGTGGTTAGCTGCAGTGAATGAGTGCGTGTATCAGGTGTGTTTAACTGGCCAAGATCACGGACGACTGTTAAGTTACTGTGCAGGCAATATATTACCAATACATTAGCAGAACAGCACCTGTGTACCTCATTAATAATGGAGGGGGTGGGATACTTGAGACGGCTCTCCTTTATCTTCTTCTCCACTCCTCATTGCACACTCTAAACCTCTCCCTCAGAGACATGCTTACGTATAGGAACAACAACAATAACTCATAACCACAGGACAGAGGTGTGGCCGGTACTTACACAGCACCACAACCAGGACGGACATCTACTACAAAACGAGGGTAGTATGAACAGAGTACATTTTCAATACTTATGGTGTAAAGATGTCCTTTTTCTCTGGGCTTAAGTCATAAACATATTCTGATTTTGTGAACACCATTCAATTGACACCCATTTATGTGACATGTAGAGGTGTGGTTTCCTGTCTTCCTGTTTCTGCCATTACTGCCCACCTTAAGAGACTCATTTGTAGACGCAGCTCCTCCTGGGAATATTTTCTCAATCTTTATCATGGGCTGCACTCTTGACTCCATCCCTCCAGAGATACTAATACCTGTAAACACGCAGCAAAATAATATATTAAAAGACTGAGGGATTGCATAAAAGTGCAATTGGTAGTCTAATAGTGTACACAAGTAAGTGATACCCTGACCTCTACTGGTGATGTAATAGATATGTGAGGATGAAAACATCAAAATGTACTATTTTAAACAAGTCATTTGGCAGTTTGTATTCTATATATTGAACAACTAGTTCATAGAATAAGACTTACACTTAAAACAATCAAATCAACTCAAATAAGTATGAAATACATGTATTTCTGTATAACTCACCCAGTGACTGCTTGACCTTGGTGATGGTCAAAGTGTTGATTGCATACTCTTCAGGTGCTCTTCTTTTCACACCGTGACCGTTTTGTGAATGTCCATTGAGCTGCTGACTGCTCTCTCTGCCTGTAGATGGACTCTTGTCTCTCTGGGGCTCGAACACATCAGACAGAGGGGTTCTCCCTTTCCGCTGTGAAGGAACGCGAACGCTGACCTCTGTGAAGCCCTCCTGCCTGCGCTGTCTGCCCTCCATGCTGTCAGGACTCACCTCCCTCCTTGCCCTCACATGGCCGTTCCTCACAGGTGACCTCCCTCGATCAAGGTCTCCTCGGTCAGACGCTGACAACAAGGAGACGTCATCATACCGCGAGGCCCCGTTTTCTCTTCTGTTGGGAGAGCGATGGGGTTGGCGCCCACGCTGGGTGCTGTGAGGGGATTCTGTGAGGAGTAAGCTGTGGGTGAGCGAGGGACTCAGGGAGCGGGTGCGCCCGGTGGAGGAGGTGTAGCTGTCCACAGGTACATCCAGCAGAGGGGTGAAGGCACGGGATGGAGGCAGATGGCCTGACTGCTGGCCAGAAAAACGCAACCTCTCGAAATCCTCAATCAACTGACGCTCCGGCTGGGTGTCCTGGACCGGCTGGAGGTGGAACCCACCCCTGTAGTCTGGACGACATAAAAAAATTAAGTTGAACTTTAACCATGCAGTGGTAGACGTTATATCAGAAAACATCTGAAAAACTTCTGAACATAAACACAGTGATGTGTCGAAACAGCCAGTCAGCAGTAGATAAAAGATGAGTCCACTGATTGAGCATTTCACTCACAATAGGCAGTGTGAAATGATCAAAATTGATGCACTATAACCAAAGATATGACCATACTTCTTAACACTTTTCAAAATCTAGGGATCTCATTCTAGGATTGCCATTGTATTGCAATAGTAATCGCTCATTGTAGAATACAATTGTACTTCCTTAACTGGGCATTTTAATATAAAAAGTAAACAACATTGTAACCTATAACCTACACACTTGTAATACTGATACCACAAAAAGGTTAACACAAGCTTCTTCATGCAAGATCCTAAAGTGTTTCCATCAAGTGTTAAACAGAGGGTGATGAGTTAACACTAACACGCTTGTCTGAATGGCAAAATATGGATTGGATTTTATGTGTTTTGACATAGAACTATTGGAATACATAATGCATCATAATAAGCCTTTCTAAGAGATAACAGCAGCATAAAACAACATAAAACAACAACACTATAGAATTTGACAGTAAAATAGGAATAAAATGTTGAAGAAAAAAAGAATATAAGCATGTCAAATTCACAATGTCTTAGCAAAACAGTTTTTGGTGAGGCAGAGCACCAAACTGAAATGGTAGTGTTGACCCTGTGACCCCTATCCTGTGATTTGAGAAAGAGAGAAGGCTGCAGTCAGTCTAAGATAAGACTGTATTGATTGTGTCTCAATGAATCCTGAATGAGATGAAGGATAAAAGCATCTCTGTATTGTTAGAGTGTCAGGGTGGCTCGTCTCATCCCCTTTCTGTTGGCCACAGAGATGTAACACAAGCCTCTGCTTCAGCACAGGCACAGGAAACCTGAGATATTTAGTGTGCGTTTGTGTGTAAGTGTGTTTTATGTGAGGCCGGGAGGTGTGTGTGGAATGCCAAGGATGGGATACGGTCTGTGCCTGCAGGTGTTTCAGTTTGACACTGCAGATAGGAGATGAGGCAGGAGAGAAAGGAGGTGTGGGAGGAAGAGTAAGAGTGGGAGGTGAGAGGCTTAAGCCCCTCGTGTATCTTGTGTTACTTTGGGATTAGAGAAAGGACACAACCGGACAGAGAGGGAGTCAGAAGAGAGATTTTGTAAGAGAAAGGGTAAGAGGAGGAAAGAAATGTAGCATATTATGTACCTGGGACAGGCGTGATGAGGTGGCGGCGAGGGGTTCCACTGCGAGGGGAGCGCAGAGCTGGAGAACGAACTAAGAAAAGGAAAAAAATTAAAACTATAACGCTCCATAAATCACTTTGTTATGTGTAATCTTTTCGAGCTGTTTCTAACTTTTTATGTTGAGTTGTATCAATAAGAATAATCAGAAAAGTGATGTTCAGTGCATTCCTCTGCTTACCAGAGCGACTCTTAAGAATATCGTACGCCTCCAGCTCAAAGGGCATGACCATGCTGTCAAACCGACCCAGCTCTGATGTAGGAATCAGCATCCTGCAGAGGAGTCAGACAGCATCATGTAGATCTACTCACTTCAACACATACTGTGCATTTACTTTAGGAATCTCACCTTATTTCTCTGAGAAGCAGCAGTTTCTCTGGCCTGTCCAAGATTGCCAAAAGAGGACGCACCAAATCCTCAGTCACATTCTCGGATAAAAACTGAGGGGAAAGGTTAGATTGGTACACAAATTAGAAGAGAAAATAAGAATAAGAGAAAGAAACTATTGTGGTTGTGAATAAAGACAATTTTCTATCAGGCTATCTTATGATTATTAAAGGGGCACCTACCAATTTTACACATCAAGTTAAAGGTGGGGTAGGTAAGTTTGAGAAACCGGCTCGAGATACACTTTTTGTTATATTCCATGGAATGCTCTTAACATCCCGATAGCAATGAATATCTGAAGTGCTTTGACAAAAAATCCATAAAAAAATGTCATCTGTGGAAGCCGTAGTACTGTAAAAAGCACGACCAATCATTTTAGCCGGCTCGGCTAAAATAACTGGATGGCCTACCTGCCTGTCAGCCTTCCATCTGTGCACAAACTTATCTTGTGCCCTCATTGGTCATGTGCACGTTCGTGTGTGTTGGAGGAGAGGCTCTGTAAGGAAGTGGCAGATTCTTTCCGGCTGTGTATTTTCAAATTCTAGCTCACTCGAGCTGGTTTCTCCAAAATGACCTTCCCCACCTTTAAGTTATCCTGTCACAAGATAAACTACGTGAAAATGGTCATTATTTTGGAGGTATGATCCCATATATTATATTTCCAATACAGGTTATTAAACTGATGTGCTGCACAAAGTCTAATGAGAGGACGGTTATCATGGTGCATTATGGGAAATGTAACAAGTTAACAACTATACTTGGGGACCAAGGGTCAGGGGATCTCAGGCTCTGCTGCATAAACCGTTAGTATTCTTCACATATGGTGCAATACTAAATTGCTGAAGCAGCCGTTTAACTTGAGGTGTTTTTAGACTTTAACTACCTAAACTTGATATCGTCTGCAGTGGTGGTAAAGGGCAGACAAACTAGCTAATCTCTAAAATTGTCCGATGAGTGTGAGATGGGACAAAAGGGACTAGGGGATCAACTGACTCCTGACATTTGATCCTAATCATAAATGACAGGCCAAATCCATCTTTGGTCAAAGCTGCTGCCAGACACAGCTACCGCTAAAGGACACTCAGTGACACTGGGGACAATAATACACACTTAAGCCTCAAGGTAGCCAGCAGGTTTCCATTCAAAAACACACACAGGAGAGTGAGTGTGGTGTTGGAGAGGGTCATTCCAGATCAGGAACTCACCCGCCTGCAGTGTCTCATCACAGCAGCCACCTCATCCTGACTGAGCAGTCTCTTGGCCATGTCCTCCACATGCTTCAGGGTCTCTGGTCGGGGCAGGGGGCTGTTGTCTTTAACCCCAGCACGGGATTCCCTCGGAGAGGTCAAGAGCTGGAAGGAACGACCCCGCTCCTTATCTGAGAAAATAAAGTAATAAAGACTGAAATAAACCACATGCATACAAAAACATGTGCAGGCGGCATGAGATGTTTTCACAAAATCAAGATTTCACCTTACAAGTACGATATACAGTATTTTACGTGAGTGTGTTAATTGCTACCCAGTGTTACCTCGGGTGGCCATAACTGATCTGAACTTATGAACTCACAGATAAGAACAACTATGTAATGGACTGGAATCCCCAAAATGCCATAAATGTAATATGAAACAGGACACTGTAGTTTGCTGCACATATCTCTGACTTGTTCAGCGATTTAAATATAATAACTGAAGTGGAACAAAATGGCAATTCCGGCAAAACCTTAGGCTATAGTTTACTGTTTGGGATGCATAATTTGAGCCTGGGAGGAAAAGAGATGTCCTGTGACCGTGCACTCACCTTTGTCTGCTTGGTGGGACGGTGACTTGGAGCGGCTCTTCCCTTTACGGTCTTTCTTAAAGAAGAGGTTGACAAAGGTTTTGGATCGCTGCAGGCTGGTTTTACCCTCTCTCGTGCTCTTTTCCTTCTGCTGTTTCTTTTTCTTTTGTTTTTCCTCTATGGACGAAAAAAAAAAAGACAAAATAGCAGTCAAGTCCCTCTGAATAAGCACATGTAAATATATTTCCGAAACCAAATGCTGTGAAACATAACTAATTTGAACACCTGCTAAATTAAGATATCGACAACAAGTAATTTAACTAAACATCTTGATTAAATCACAGAAAGTGTTCCTTAAGTGGTATTGAATAATAGAAATATACCACATTTAACCTCTGTATGTTGAAAACATAATTCATTAGGCTTTGTATTGCTCCATGCTAAGCTGATAGCCAGTAACAGTTGGTGATACACACTCTCCGTTATGAGTACAGACTGTTCATTTCTCTTCCTGTCAGCTCCTCTGTTCACTGCAGTAAATCTGCCATCGTGGAAAGTAACACAGTAATACTGATGAATTGCAGCTACACCACCTTGAACACAGCCCTATCTATTGAAGGCACTACAGCGAAGTGCTCCAGCTTACATAACAAATGTCTAATAAGCCTTGAGCTTCATCCCGTGCACCCTCTGAGTCTTGGAGGTATGAATGAGCTGGATAAATTGAAAAGGAACGACTAATAACTCAACAGCCAAGCCAAGGCTCAGATGAGATATTCCTCCATATGCTTGTTCGTATTCATTCCTCACAGAGGCACAACAAGTGAGAGCAAAGGCTGGTGATTAATCATGAGCCTGCGTTGAACTTTGGGCTCTCGGACAAATTGTACGTGGAGCTTAAATCACCCATGTGGAGTCTGGTTGTTGTTGTTGTTTACTTCCTGGAGTGATACGAAGAAGTTGGGTCATTAAAGTGACAGATGACCTGCTGGAGGATTGCTATAGGATTTGAGAGTGGATCCCATTACAAAGCGAATGGAGGTACTGTCACAAAAATCAACTGAAAACAATCTCATCTGGATTGTAGCTGCAATTCTCACCGTGAAGGGACTCTGGAGAGGATTATGTCTCAACTGAGATGGATGAAACTGCCACCGCAATCAACAACCAAAATACAGTAGAGTACACCCTGATACTAAACGTACCAACATAACAACAATACTGATATCACCTGGGATATCGACCCAGCCAACTTATCAGTCTTAAACTGTCAATCTTTTTAATTAAAGCTGTAGTAGGCAGCTTTGGAGAACCCATCAAGAGTCAGCTATATTTATGAAGTGACTGAAAACTAATTTCCATCCTGGAAGAACATTTGTACGAATTCTTCCAACAAAAAAAGCTTTTAAAATAACCTAACCCTTTCTTTAATATAACATTTAAGTCTATAAAGAGACAAAACAATCCTTAGGATCCCAGTGAGCCTGAAGGTCTCACCTGATGCAGTGGTGTGGCTCTGAGAACGTCTGATTGGTTTACGCGGTCTGCTCAGGGCCATCAGCGCCGCTGTCTTAGGTGATTCTTTCACTTCTTCCTGTTTCCCAGATGACAGCGTCCTTGTACGTCTCCGCCCTCCTTCTCCGGCTCCTCCCATCTCCTTCGGCCCTTCACCTATCCCTCGAATCACTGTGTCCTTCAGAAGCACCGTGGCCCCTACAGTCCTGCTGGTTTCTGTGGTGACTGGCATTTCAGGGAAGGACCCATTAGTTAAGGGGTGGTCCTGGTAGTTTGGAGGATGGGGGTCGGTCTGCATGGCGGTGTCAGCAGTTCTCTCTGCGCTGCTTGGACGTCGGGAGCGGTCCTCTGTGGAGATGGCGATGTCTACCATGTCTGGGCCAAAGACCTGAGGGAAAAGGACCTGGGAGAGACCACTGAGGGAGCTGAGAGGTGTGCTGGAGGACCACGAGGAGGCAGAAGAGTTTGAGTCTGATCCTTGGGAGGATGGAGCACGGCCCCCATTGGCCTCTGTAGAAAACAACCCATAATTAGAATGAAGTATGTGGATTGGTGTTTTTTTATTATTTTGCAAGTGCAATAACTAATGAAACTGTTCAATGATTACATGAGCACAGCACACAGACATACAGCTGTGAGGTTAAAACGTAAATAAGATTTGCACAGGAAGCTTCATTTCCTTATTCTACACCATCTGCTTTGTTTGGGATAAATTCTGTCTGGCTTTGAGTGACCCAGATGTCAGGCCCTGCTCTGTTCCAGACATTTAAGTTTGCTGAATTAATCCCTGCCTACGTTCATAAGTACTGTTATAAAACTAAAGAACAAGGCATTTGAGTCCTGTGAAGAAATTGAATGACAGGGATTTAGTGTAAGCAGGCTACATGTGTCCCCTGTTCCACTCTCGTTTATAAGATTTCCAAGTAAAATCCTGCACATTTTTTTTCTAGAAAATGTATTTGAATGCAAGTTACTCTTTTCATGCCACTACTTAAGTCATCATCTCTGTTAAAAACTCATCTTAAACATTATCTCTGATGTAGTAGTCAACATACGTTGGTCGAGCCAGCCGTATTCTGCCACCATCTCCTTGTAAGCAGGATATCTCCCGGCTTCCTGAAGTGCAAAAACATGATAAAATGAATACTCAGTGAAAACATTGTGGGCAATGAAGTCATAAAAGCCGTAGAAAAGAAAGAAGCAAACTTAGTCAGAGTAAGACCTAGAAGTTGCACTTACTTAAATATCTTTGGTTGGCACATATATAACATAGCCTCTATTATCTGATTTAATATGTATTACTTCATATGCTGTATATCATATTTGTAACATCAATGTTATTAGCCTGGTTAGTTTGTCAAAATGTTTCCTGTGTGTATCCATGTGTGTATCCATGTGTGTATCCTTATACCTCTCCCTAAAATGTTATAATGACATTTTAGTTGAAAAGGGCTAATGCACTAAAGGGAAAATAATTACGATGGCGGAGTGCCATAGTTAACAATGGTTTCAAGGAAAGAGCCATTTTCTATATGAATTAGTACCCGATAGCCTTGAGTCTTTTTTAAGGGATTGTCTCACCAACATGGTTTAAAGTCAAAGAAATAACACAGATGAAGGTCACTTCTAAAATGTTCCACAAAAACCATAGATGCCTCAGTGTGACAGAGATTGTTAACTACAATGAACCGTGGCCGTATGTGTGATACACAATTGGGTTTAATAGGGGACACAAGGAAGACATAATATTCAGTTCTGTTGATTATAACCTGATCCCTGACTGCCTTTGAATAATTAACGTCCTCCCTGTCTGTTTTTCACACGCGGAACCTGAGATCAGAGGAGTAAAATGAGCACGTAGCAGTGTCAGTGAGCTAAGAGAGCGCTCAAACACACTGCACCACACACATGTGCCCATTTAATACACACAGACACACAACTCCTTTATCTAAGAATGTCACAGGTTAAGTAACGCACACTTGCACACATGCATGCGTACACAGACACATACAGAACTAAAGGGCTGTGAGCCAGCTGTTCGCTCTGCTGTGCAGAATCACTCTGTGTCCTCTGAGAAGAGCTGGTGTTGTTTAACATGCTGTAACATTTATTATTGTCACAGCACCTAATCAATTGTGATGTTTAAACCTGAGCAGATGATTCATATTGTCATACAACACTACAGCAGTGGCCAAAGCATTTTTTGAAATTAGACTTAAACAACCTACGGATCTTTTAGACGTTTAAAAGGAACAGGCTGTGAACACAACATTGATATATTATCAGGTTCTCAAGTTGAAATTAACATATGTGTTGTCTATCTACACAACCAGCTGACATGGAACAACATCAGAATTCATTTGATGAATGTAAACCTAGTATTAACTCTACTTTTAGCTCTGTTTTGTTCTCCTCCAACTCCTATTTCACTTCTCAGCTGCTAAATGCCCCATTTTGTCCACCAGGTAATCACTAACTTGTTGTTGCTGTTAGTGCTGATGAGGAAGTGTACAGTGGTTTTGATAGAGCTCTTTTTGAGAAAGTGAAGTGCAGGGTAAACTAATACAATAAGCTTAAAGAGGCTAAAACGTGCCATACAGTAGAGGTTGCTGCAGAGTTGCTTACATAAACCATTGATAAATGCAGCATTTAAATGTGACCTTAAGTGTATCTATGAAACGGTCTCTCACCCTGATGGTCAACATGACATGGGTGTGGCTCTTCAGGACCTCGACTGCGTTGCTATGGGTGATGTCATCAAAACCGATCCCGTTTGCTGCAAGGATTTGATCGCCCATTTTGATGCCATGTTGCTCTGCAAGCCCACCCGGGTCCAACCTGAAGAGCAACACACACAAACAGATACAGATGTATGTCAAATCTGAACAGTAGGTAAGACGTGGGAACTTAATGTAAACGCCGAAGCTAACTGCTTGTATAACTCTTTAACCTAATGTTCTACTATTCTTCTTTTTTTTTAAATGTGATGTAAGTATGTTTGTGTCTTAATCAAGCTTATCATTGCAGTTGGATGGGCTCCAACTGGTGTATGTTTGCTTTGATTTAATGAAAAATATGTTGTCAGTCGTGCTCCTTTTTTCTCTAGAAAACTTTAAGAGGGGTTACAGCTCCTCCTCCTCACACACGCACGGCACCACCCTCAATAATTGTGTTTGTCTGATGCCGATAGAATCTTCAGGTGCAAAACAAGAATGTGTTTTAAACCACACATGGTTCATACTTAGAAACATAAATTCCCAGTCCAAACTCTTTGCCTCCTCTGATGTTGAAGCCCAGACAGTAGTCATCTGATGTGGTGAAGAGATGCACGATCCTGCGGAGAGCGCTGTCTGAACTCGTCTCTGACGGTGTGCGACCGCTCTCCTCCACCACCATCCGCCGGTGAATCAGATCCACCCTGCACACACACATGTAAGAGATGACAAATATTCATGCATGAAAAAATTCAAATACACAATTTTTTCTTTCTCTCCTGCACTCAGGCCCGTCAGTATCGGTTAATCAAATAGCCATAAAGGTCACAGGGGTAATCCATCCAGCGCTGCCACATGAAACCAAGATACAGTATATCCCAAAAGTCAAGTGACAAGACTTCACAAAACACGGGCCATGCTAAGCTCAGTGGTGGTTACAACAAGGTAATCTGTACTTTACGTAACAGAGCAAAGCAAAGTCATAATATTTACCTACTGTTTATTGAAGTTTGAAATGTGATGTAAATATGTCATTGTAGATTAGATGTGAGATATCATTCATGGCAGCCTCCTTCACATTGACACAACCTGCACCGAACGGACTCACCATGTGGTCTTCTCCTTGGAGTAGCGGATGCCGGGGATCTTGCCCACTCGTCTCACCACCATCCGCAGCCTGTTGTTGCCCGTCAGGACCTTCACAGCGCTGCTCATGGTGATGCTCTCCAGGCTGACCCCGTTCACCTCCACCAGCTTATCGCCCACCATCAGCCCAGCCTGCTCTGCAGACACAGGTGGCCCTCAGCACGATGCACCAGAGTAAATGTCACAAGGAAACAGAAGACCACATGCATAGAGGGAAGCACACTTAAAAATAAGCTTGCAGTCAGCGTGACACAGACACAGACACACACACACACACACACACACACACACACACACACACACACACACACACACACACACACACACACACACACACACACTTTCTACTAACCTGCAGTGCTGTCATCCTCCACCTTGCTGACAAATATGCCGAGACCATGTTCAGACCCCCCACGGACACTGAACCCCAACCGCCCATCTGGACTCTTATCTACTGTCACTGTGTGAATGTCTTCACTGTCCTCGCCTCCTGCAACACCAAAGAAAAAGAAAGTCAGGTTTAATATTTCAAAACTATTTTCGATGACATCAATATTTGGTGAATACAAATTTGACCACCTTAAAGCCAAATCCTCAAAATAGAAATAATAATTGATTGTTCCTCCAAATAGTGTGACTTTTTTCAACCATGATTCACTGAGGTATATTCATGTATGTCTACTAAGGCTGCAACTGACAATTATTTTCATTATCGGTTAATTTTTTACCAATTAAGTAATTAATTTTTTTGTCAATAACATATTTGTTAAATCATTTCCCAAATTTGGATCAATCAAAGTCAATCTTAACTTATCCTATTAACATTTCAGAAAATAATAAAGAAATGTCATCTCGTCATTTCATTTCAAGTTTTCATATTCAAAACTAAAGTCTGTATATTTTTACATATTTTAGTAATCGAATATGGTTTAACCAAACAATGAATCAAGTAAACATTCTAGCTCTACTTTCTAAAATATATTGCATTATTGTTGATACACTTGCTTTCTCTGACACATGTGGCGGAACACATTTCTAAACTTGAATGACTGACTGAATGACAATTGTGTGCCTCTCAAGCCAGTGGCATTTTTTTTGTGTCACCATGGTAACAATTCGTTTTGTTACCTAAACTAAAAGAGATATCTGGCACATAGCCCTGAGGGTTAACATGCGCACTGTGAACTCACCATCAACAGGTGAGTTGATGAGAATGACCCGGCCCATCGGGGAGGAGGACCTGTGTCTGTGGCGGTGGTGTTTCTTCTGCATGTAGCGCGGTGTGCTGTGGGAACCCCCGGTCTGGCCACCATGGTTGTAATGGGGGTGCCCTCCTCCATTTGTCATCTCCCTCCAGCCAGAGGGGTGAGGGGAGCGAGCCATGCTATGTGTCTGGCAATCCTTCCCTTAGTCATCCAGACAGGAGGATATCTGGAGCCTGCTGTCAGGATGGAAGAGGTGCAGCCTGGGATGAGGGTATGGATAAGGAGGACAAGTGTGGTGTGGAACTGGAGTTTTCTTGCACTTGCTGGTCCAAAGTGGAAGACAAAATACTTGAGGTGGTCCAAACTAGAGCAGGCAACTTACAAGGCTCGAGGCAACATCTCTGATTTTTATTAAAAACACTTTCTGACCAAACACAAGGCCTAATAATATAATCCAAGGTCCAAAAGAGAAAATGCAACATGAAAAAACTGAAAGCTGAGCTTCACACAGCTGAAGAAAACCAATGGCGAATTAGTTCCTTGATCCATGATTGAACTGTTGACTTTACTTTGTAGGATAAAGAAGTTGTTATATTCCACTTGTTTCCTTTGCAGCATCTGAATCTCTCTCCATAGAGCTCACGGTGCCTGTGTCTGCAGAGAAGTCAGCGGTGCATGGTGATTCCCCTCGAGTCATGTTTAATTGAATGGATATCTGTTGTGAGGACAATATACTGTGAAGAGTAATGTGGGCTCAGAAGAACCTAATTTTGGTTAAGTAATGACCTTTAACCTGGGATCTCGAATAGAATAACATTTAATACAAATAAAATAAAAGCGTTTTAAACAGAGTCTCTCATTTAACTTAACTTGTTTATCGATCAGCACCATGGACAGCGTCTAAAAGACACTGAAATAACACTTTGACAGGTCATTATAATCTATTCCTAACAAACTAAACTTTTGAACGAATTGTTGTTTTTTGCGAAGTTTCGGTCAACTTTAACCAAACTGTTAATACCTCAAAACTTGTAACGCTACAAAACTGTAACATCGTGACATATCGTTAAAATAAAGTGAATTTGTATGAGAGTTACCTGCTGTGTGTCCATGTTGGTCCATTGGTCTGCCTTGCTGACGCATTATTATCGGACACCTCCGGAGGATTAGTGCCACCCCAGTAGTTCTCCAGGTGACAATTGTTGTCCTATAAGGTTTAATCCTTTTACATAAGCCTCTGCAGCTGTGCAGCCATTAGCGCTGAAGTAATGATGATTAAGTACACCAATAGGAATTATATTACAGTTACACTGCCTCAAGTCTCTGTCAGTTTGTCGTCAGGTTATTAATGTGTCCATTAAGTCATTGTTTCCCCGTAAAACTGCCGAGATGTGCGGAGATGTGGATCTTCACTCCTGTCTGTGAGGTGGGCAAACAACCCCACCCGGTGGTCAGATGTGTCCCATCACAACCTATGTAGATCCGATTCTATGCAGACCCCAGGGTATTTATTATCAGTCATATTAATAACAGTGACACTGTAAAGAAACAGGAAAGTACGACATTGAAAATCTTGATGTTTTTATTCGAAAAAACATCAAGATTTGCACATCAAAGAGAGACCAGCTTGAACACAGTAGCCCTATGTATTTGTTCCAAATAGATATATAACTATCATAGTCTTTATATATCAACAATATTATATTATAGACATAATTAATATATATATATATATGACTATACTATTAGGAAAGAAAAAGCGTGTTATAGAGACCTGATATGATGTGTATGCAGCCTTATTTCAATGCTTTTTTTGTTTTTCTGGTAATTTCTTTAAAATACTGTCATAAGAAATAACTATTATTAAAAAAACGTTGACTTGCTCTAAGAATAAATACCTAAAATATATATTTTTTAAATTAGAATTAGACGCTTGTAATCAAAGTAGCTGTAATGTACAACTTTTGAAAAAGCTAAAGTGCAAAACAACCTTGAGCCAGTCAGCTGCTTTTTAACCAATCATGTGTTGTCTACCCACCCACGCCCAGGGGTTTCCATCTGCTCATGTCCTCCAAGACGTCACAACGCCCCCAGTATTTCACTGCACGGTGCTGCTTTCAAAGACCTGTACGAAGCTCTGATTTCCGGAACTCAACCTCACATGGACTGATATGACAGTGTTTTAACGATTTTTCTCTAATAATGTCTGACCAAAAATGTGCTCTGCATTGTATGTCTTTACAAGAAATTATGAGATGCTGTTGTTACAGCAGCACAAAGACAAAATACTAGCACATAGATAAACAGAGTAGAAAATAGAGGGGGATGAAATCAAAGTAAATTAAAAATAAAGTAATAATACTTAAATAGTTACTATCAATCAATCATGTTTATTTGGAACACATACAAAATACAGCTCCAATGAAACATATAAGAGCAATTAAAGAAAAAGTTAAAGCACAACACTGACAATATTATCGAGATTACCTATACTAAAGCAGTATCAAATATAAACAGAATAATATAGTACAATATGATATTGTAAAAAATGTATGAGCTTCTTTCCTACATACCTCATTTTGGGTGAAGCTGTGTTTTACGATACTTTTTAATGTACTTGAAAGCAGCACAGGTCCACCCGGTGGAGCTTTGTTATTGAGAGGTCATACATTTTCGCAAAACAACGACTGTAAACCAGGTACGTCTCAGTATTGCCTGCATTAACATCTTTAATACATTTAAATCTCAATACGGATAAGTCACCGTTCACTTCGACTCGCTGTTTGTCCTTGTTACGCTCCTCAAAGTGTTAGCATATGAGTTAGCTTGTAAACTACCTGGCTAGCTTGACGTTAGTTTACCATGAGAGCACAGAAATTGTTTGTTTTGATGCCTTGAGAAGGCCCTGTTTAATACCCTTTAACCTACAATTTGATATTCTAGGGATTTGATTTTGAGTGGATATTTCTGTACTCCTCTATGTGAGTTTCAATGGTATTATCAGGTACCTTGCTAGCTTTTTAGCAAGGCTCCAACCGGCATCGTGTCGTGACTTCCCCAATCCCATCTGTCAGTGAATGTGTCACGATATTCCTGTCATCATCTCCTCACAGTGTGACGCAATACATGTGTTTCTAGTTAGGCGTTTATACTGAAAGGTTACATTGTATTTGTAAGGATAAACCATGGGAGAAACACAACCAGGACTTTTTAGTGTGTTCAGTACCATTTTGTCTCTATAATCCACCATATCAGTTTTGTGTATTATGGAAGTGTCTTTTTATCAAACCATTTGCATATTGCAGATGTTTTTAAAGACGGTCATCTGCTTAAAGCTGTAGGGCTGCTGCAAAATGAGCACATACAGTACATTCCTGTCCTGTCCATTCCTGTACTAGTTTAGTGTAAGCGTTCAGCCAGAGGAGTGTCTCCTGTGCACTTGGTGAAAATGTGTAAAGTTAGAGCTGTTTTGAATTTGTGTTGTATATTTAAAGCAAACATTGATTGGTCGTCTAATAGTACCATCTCTCCTCACACAATCAGCTTAAGAAACTTGTGTGGCATATTTTCTTTTAACACTTTGATGACATTTCTCAACTAATCAAGGTAATAGTTGGCAGATTAATGTCGATAATTAAAAACATTGTTAGTTGTAGACCTAAATATTGGTTTGTCAAACACATACAAACACCATAAGTGCTAACCTAAATTTCCAGCACAGTTTGTTTTTCAGTGTAGACCCTAACAGCCAGAATATGTTTGAGACAAGCCTGAACCTGGTACATGCTTTTAAAGAACCTATCATCCATGACAAAAGCCCCCCTTTAACACAGTGACAACAGCAATTGGAGCAAATATCCTTTTACATTTTAAATGTGTTGAGAGGGAGAACAAGTCTTACAGCAGGTAAGCCTGGTTGACTAGTCAGTTTGGGGTCATTTGCTCAGAAATGTATGTTGTGTTCAGTGATGGGGGAGGGGGCTTCAGCTCAATGCAACGCTGCATCCTAGAAGAGTTATTAATAGAGTGAGGTGGAGGAGACTGAACTCCATCCAAGGTTGTTGTTTATTTCAATGATGATTTCACCTGTGGGGCTGGGTGTCATCATTAAAAGCATGACCAGCCTGTGAAGTTCAGGGTATAACTGGAAACCCTGTATGGCAATAATTGTTCCTCTGAATTACTCTCAAAATGTTACACCTAGCTACCTGTGAAACCAGTATAGATGTGTAACATCATGGTATGAATGAATACTAATTCACATGTCTGTTAATAATTAAAGAGAGACAAGATGTCTGAAGATCTATCCCTCAACATAAACATCAAGGAGCCAAGATGGGACCAGGGCACGTTCATGGGGCGCGCCAAGCACTTCTTCATGGTTACAGATCCCAGGAACGTTCTTCTGTCCTCGGACACTCTGGAGGACGCCAGAGTGACCATGGAGAACTACAGGTAGATGGTAATAAGATATAAGGGTAGAGTAGGAGTGAAATAAAATAATCCTATGTAACAACCATTCAAATCATATTCTAATTAGTATAAATACTAAACACTGTTATTCATTTTTTTCTCTATACTGTACATGTACAAGTCTATTTGTGATGTGGGGATTCATGCTTGTTGTCTTATGTTGTACCTTTGTTTTTCAATGCAAGAAGAAAATGCTGTGTTTGTGTAATGACCGATGCTTTATGTGCAAAATACTAAATAATACTCTGTATTGACTTTTTCAGATCCGGGGTGGTAAAGCCTGGCCTGACAGAGGATGAACTCTGGAGAGCCAAGTACGTCTACGACTCCGCCTTCCACCCCGACACCGGGGAGAAGATGTTTGTGATTGGCCGGATGTCCGCTCAGGTGCCAGTGAACATGTCCATCACCGGCTCCATGCTCACCTTCTACAGGTAAAGCAGAGAGGAGTTCAATACACAATTCAATGTATTCTAAATAACTGAAAATATCTTCATCACAACAACATTTTGAAAATGGAAGAAATATATATATTGAGGAAATACTTAATACATTTAATACAGTTTCCATGTGAAACCAAAGTAATGTTAATACAGCTAACAGCACTTCATAAAGTAGAGATTTTAATCCCTGCACCGAGGGAAAATCCTTTTAAAGAATAAAAAAATATCACTCTCACTGCTGAACACTTATGAATACATATTGGGCAGCTGAGAGGACTGTGGAGTCAAGTTGTAATGCTGAAAACACATAATATAAATAACCAGCCTGTTATTACAATAATATATAGTTTTTTCTGTATTTAATTATTATTGAATGTATTCATTATTCATATATAGTCATTCCAGATTTAATTCTAGCATACTGCAATATGAGGGCGCCAGAGTCTGACATTTAAATGTTATAAATAGTGGCTTTAGTAACAAGTAACAAAGCGCACCGCAAGTAGTCGAGTTAATTCAGGGCCAGTGTATTCATGAAATAATACACAACACACTTTTAGCTTAATCTGTACTGAGTGATTAAGAAGACCAAATCAGAGGAACTTGTGCCTCGTGACACAAAACCTAACAAGAAGTAGAAAACCCCCATGTCTGGCCACGTGTTGTTGTGGTTAACCATGCTCCATTAACACGTGTCTTGATCTTTATCTCATGCATACCAGCACAAAACTGTTAGGTTGACTGATGTAAATAATTCCTAGTTGAAGTCCGAAATAAGTTATCATTGAGAAAACATGCAGTTTGCTACTTTATAGTAAATGACCTACATTCTTTCAACTGTGGGGATTTGAGAACCACACACACAAAAGGTGACTATCGATTGGTCGACAAAATAGAAATAATCGCAAACTATTCTTGAAGTAACTCTTAGTTGCAACCAAAAATGGTAGACGTTCAGATATTTCTGCCTGTATTTTCTACAAAGACAGTATTTAAGTTGAAATCAAACTCTTCTTCTGCTGCGGAGCCCAAAGTGTAGCTTTGTGTGAAATGTCACTTCCTCAAACACACTTGTCGTCTCTTCTTGTTTACAGGACTACTCCGGCAGTGGTGTTCTGGCAGTGGGTCAACCAGTCCTTCAACGCCGTCGTCAACTACACCAACCGCAGCGGAGACGCACCAATGAGCGTGAAGTAGGGAGGACTTCTCTCACTCTAGATCATTCCTGTCCTCCCTCTAAAGTAGTGTCTGTAAGGAGGCTGTGGGAGCCGCTGCCCTCTCCCCTTCCCTCACAGCGGTATTATGTTCCACTGTTTAGCATGTTCAGCCCCATGTCACCATGCACCCGCGCTGACGTGGTGCCAAGTCAAAATGCACTTGCATACTCTTGTCATTGTGCCACAAACTGCATCCTTCATGCTCTGCAGAAATGCATCAAATGCATGCATGTATGAAGAATAGAGGGTTGCCTTCAGAACATGCAAATACATATTCATGTGTTAAGCATGTCATTTAGGATACATGTTAAAGTGTCATCCTCTGCATTATCATTTTTTCTGGGGAATTTATTTGACCTTTGCATATTCAAGCCTAGCATGAACTTGCACACTTACTGAGGCGACTCTACTTTGGAGATGTGTCAGTCGATCCACAGACCTATTTATGATGTGTTGAAAAAGGAAGTGGTTGATTTATCTCTGATCTGAATCTTATCTGTCTCTCCACAGTCAGCTTGGTGTGGCCTACATCAGCGCTACTACCGGAGCTGTAGTCACTGCTTTGGGATTCAAAACTCTAGCTTCGGTAAAGCCTGTAGTTCAAGAGAATCAACAGATCAAATATATCAAAGTCACTCGTATAACGGATGTTTGTGCAGGGATCAGTTGTCTGAATGTGTTTCTGTTCCTGCCTCTGCAGCGTCTCCCTCCAATCGCCAGCCGGTTTGTCCCCTTCGCTGCGGTTGCTGCTGCTAACTGCATCAACATCCCCTTCATGAGGCAGAGGTGAGATCACCAAATGTAAAGCCAAAGACCTCTGCTCTGTTCCCTCAGGGCAGCAGGAGCTTTTAGGAGCCGCTGCAACTGCTCCATATGACTTCCGTTTTCTTCCAGGGAGTTGAAGTTCGGTATCCCTGTGATGGATGAGAATGGGAACAGGTTAGGAGAGTCCCCCAATGCCGCCAAGCAGGCCATCATGCAGGTGGTGGTGTCAAGGATCGGCATGGCAGTGCCAGCAATGGGTAAAGTCAACATTATGTCTCCTGTTTGGCTGGTCATGAACCTACTTGTGGATCTAAAACATGATGGACACGACATCTATTGCACGTCTGTCTCGTGGGAGAGGGATCCCCTCCTCTGTTGCTTCCCAAGGTTTCTTCCATTTCCCCCCATGTGAGGGTCCAAGGACAGAGGGTGTCGTATTCTGTTTAAACTGTCCCCTCAGACAAATGTAAAATGTGTGATATTGGGCTATATAAATTAACTTCATTTATTGATTGACAATAAATTATGACCTTGATAGACGCACACCTAAGCATACTCTTTTTTAGTTTTACTCTTAGTTAGGATAATGTTTTTAAGTTAGTTTTGCGTTATTTTTGTGTTTGCACAATAAGGTCACGCTTTAGATTACACCCCATTTTTTTTTTTTTTTGGTAAGGGAATATTATGATTTATTTTTGTTGTACTTATATAAGATATATTATTATTGAACAACTTTCATAACTGCAGGGTCAATTTGTTGGATTATGAATCAACCAATTTTCTTTTCTTTTTTTCTACAGCCATTCCCCCTGTTATTATGAATTCCCTGGAGAAGAAAGCTTTCATGAAGGTAAGCATGCATGACTTTTTAAACTTTTGTTGTTTTTTAGTAAGTGGATGTCCTGGATCTGCTGTTGTTTTTGTGAGGCTGAAAAGAGTCATGTCGCATTCCACTTGTTACATGAATGCTTATGTCCATGTAGTCAAACATATCAAATGTTCAAGTTGTCTGATTCACTTCAATCTTCTCTAAACATCTGTACTCTCCCTGCAGCGGTTCCCACTTCTAAACGCTCCAATCCAGGTTGGGCTCGTCGGTCTATGGTAAGTCAATTACATATATATTATTTATGATGTCATTTTTGATGGACTCTATTCTCTGTACTTTAAAATATGCAAGTCACACTGACCTAACACGTCCTTCCCGTGTCTTGTTTTCAGCCTGGTGTTTGCAACTCCTCTGTGCTGCGCCCTCTTCCCACAGAAAAGGTAAGCACCCACATCAAGGAGCTTATGCATGTACAAGCCGTGTTATCTTACGTGTCGAAGGACTTTAAATCATGTTGAACCATCTCATTGTAGCTCTATGAGTGTGAGCGGGCTGGAAGCAGAACTGCAGGAGAGGATACGAGAGACCAGTCCCAAGACCACCACCGTTTTCTTCAACAAGGGCCTGTAGGATCTCACAATACATCTCCACACACTGCAGACACACACACACACACACACACACACACACACACACACACACACACACACACACACACACACACACACACACACACACACGTCTGTTATCCCAAGGGCACAAGTGGGAAGGTAAAACAAAATGTATTTATGTTCCTTTTTAGTTTTTTGTATGTACAATCTTTGGAATTTGACACAGCTGCTCCAAGTTTGACATTGCAGGGTTAAGGCGTTGAGAATAACTGAAGGTAAAAAAAACAACAACACTCACATTGCTCTGTACATAGATGACACTCCTTCCAAATGAAATCATGAACAGTTTTGATTGTATTGTGGTGTGTTTTCTGTCTTCCTTCCTTCCTCTGGTCAAAACTGCCTTTTAGGGGGTCAGTTCATGAAGTTACTGATTTGTTTTTCACTCACCAATATGTATATGTTGCATTTAGATTCGTCCATGTTTTGAAGTACTTTGCTAAATTGTTGTGCTTATATAGGCGTTTGGTTCGTCTCCCTACATTTAGTTATCCACTTTCCAATTATTTTCAAATTTTCTGTTTTTGAAAATAGTATACTACACTGACTAGTATGTATAGATTCTTGCCACCAATGAATTTCCACCTTGTAGTTCATCCATGTGGCCATACTAGAAAAAATGATGTTTATTAGCTCTGAATAGTCTTTTGTTGTACTCCTTGTTAACCGGAGCAGCTTACTCTTCATTTCTCCTTTAAGTGTACTTATACCCCTTTGTGATCATAGACCAGGTAATCAGGTGAGAGAAGAACAATTGAAATGATATTGCAAAAGCCCTCGAAGCACAGCCGTAGAGGGCATCAGTGAAACCTTTAGTGCGTGTGCTTCTTATCAACATAAATGAACAGTTGCCATGGCAGTGACAGCCTTCTGTTGTTTGAGATCACTTTTTAAACTAGTGCCGTTGCTATCTTTAGGGTTATATTAATGAAATATGTTATTGTGGTGGTGGTGGTTGTGTCAGGTGGAGGAATATTGTTTGTAACGTGTCTACATGTTGTTGCTAAGATGAAATGATGTGACTTGTGTGTTCTAAGCACAGCCACATGCAGAAGACAGACAACAATGTTCTGCTGTTTCGGCCACACTGGAACTGAAGCGTTGAGTGAGCAGGTCGGAGGAAGCTCTTTCATTTCAGTTCCTTCTTCGGTGATGCAGGTTTTATATGTGCAACCGCTAGCCAGCCATGTGCGAAACTGTTGTTAGCACTGGAGCCATTGATGACCCAATGTGCCAAATGGAAATGGCTGTTGTTGTTGTTGTTGGACAAAATCAAAATACGGAGCACAGTGTTTGTTGTTGCTTTGTTGCAGTGGATAGATTGGCTGAGTTGAACTGTGTGGTGAGATAGTGATGGTGTACGGGAGTAGATATCACATGAATTTATCCCAGTGTCGTCTGTTGGATTATGCAAAAATACATTTTTTTTTAGATATATTTCTATATATATATATATATATGATGTACAATATATGGAGCACATATGCAGGAGGAATATAAGAGATTTTAACTTTAAGGTGAGCCTCTGTTAGTGAATCCACCAGATGGCAACACATATGCATCGGAAACAATGTCAGCTGCTCGTATTAACGGAGAACAGAGAGAGGGGTTTGCTGCAAACTCATTAGAGCGAGTGCACCTTTTAGGGCTTATGAGTTTTCAGATTAGAGGGGCGCTCCTCTAGTGGGAATTAACTTGATACCGTGTACACAGTCACAGATTTAAAACTATGATTCAATGTTAATGTAAAGTGATGTTTTGGGTAAAACTATACCCAACATGAAGATTGTACAAGCCTTTCCACACGTAAATTCACCTCCATTAAGCACCTGTAGTCACTGGTTTCTAAAAAGGTGTTAGTGATGTATTTAAAGTCAACTGATTGTGGTGAAGCATCCGCACAATGATTGTGTTTATATGTGATCCTACAATTCAAGGGTTTAATCCCAAAGTGCTATCAGATCATTTTATAAACCCACAGACCCTATCCTGAAATACCGTCTTGATATGACTCCTCACTTCTTTAGGAGAATCATTGTGTTATTTTGAAAAGATGGATGTCTAATTTGAAAAAGAAAATGTTTCTTTGAACTCTCCATTTTCATTCAAAAACAAACACTCATTCCCCCAGATAATAGATAACTGTTTCTGTAACACTGAGACATGATCACACGCACTGCCGGACAGTGTTTCAGAGTTACATTCACTACTGTATTCAAACATTCGATCCCATGGCTGCATCACTAAGAGAGAGTTGTGTGTTCTGTTTGGGCTGTTTTCCTGCGGAGGGTGAAACTGCACTATAACCTTTGCGGTGCTGCTTGAGGTGCTAGGATTTTTATTGCTATTTAAAATGTTTAATGTTGATTGTATTTGATAATGGTGCTGGACGATGTAGAATGAACTATGGTTACTGCTAATTAGTCATTCTGTCATTGTCTGGCAGATTTCATTGCTCATAACCAAGTAGCTTTAGCTTGTGCTTTATTTCCTTTTGTGTTTTTCTTTTCTTTGAATTATGCCACGAAAGTGTCAAGAACAAAACTGAAGGTTTTTACCATTTAAATACATTTGTAAACATCCCAGCTTCGGCCTGTATCGTACCACCGTAACGTGTCGCACTAATGGATCTAGCCAAAGATGAGACGGGTATGGATTGTGGAGGAATGAGGAGCAGAAAGGTGTAGCTTTGAATATTTATGTTTCAGCTTTAACTTACGAACCTTTTGCCAGACTTTCTGCTGCAAAAACATGTTTTCCATTTTATTTCTTTTTAGAAAGGGTCCTCAACTTTATCAGTGTAACCCACCAAATCTTTCAACAAAAAAAGCAACGTTAACAAATAGCATCTATAATAAATGCCAACACACATTTCAGCTAAAAGTCCTGTTTTTGGCATCGATGTTACAGCCATTACAATAAAATCTCGTAACAAACAAGATAGCACAAGTTAATGTTGTCCCACTGGTTGAAAAGCCACTCATTTATAACTTTGGTTGTGTTTGCCATGAAGAAAATGTTGAATCTTTGCATACTGAAGGCTCGATGGAAAGACAATCTGTTATTGTTACACTCCTTGAATGTTTTGGTTGTTTCATGTACATAAACTTCCACATGTAGTCCTGTCAGTGTTGGTGCCGTGCTTTCTCTCTATTTTGTATTGTGTTGAAATATATATTTCCATGATGTGGAATGTATTTTACTCAGAGCAATAGAATAAAACATACAACGTTAAAAGTCCAAACCTGTCTGCTGATTTGACTTTATTAAACATTGTATTATTACAAATGTTCTTTAATGTTATCCCGCTTGTGGGGAAACAGAAAATTAAAGAGTGGAACACCCAGTTTGGATCAAAAGGTTTGTTTGTTCAAATACTAGTCAAGTATAAAACAATAAGATTACTCTGAGACAGTCATCTGATTTGGTACAGTATGTTTTGGCTACACACACACACACACACACACACACACACACACACACACAGACAGACAGACAGACAGACAGACAGACAGACAGACAGAGCCCTTGACATACAAACAAGATTACAAGTCTAAGTACAATCTTGCCTTGGTTGAGATTTCTGAGGATAAAATAATTTAACGTTGATTACTGGTGAATGTTTACTAACATAACAGAAAATAAGCCTTGGTTTTTAGAATAGTATGTAGATATTCTGTTTGGGACAATTTTTTTATAATATAACTATTACATGTATTTACCAGAAGGGTGTGAACAAACTGGTGTTTTTCTTAATTTAAGTTGTTTCACTGTATATTTAGTGCTACAGGACAACACACAGGATTGATTAATAAGCAACAGGATTATCAAACTTCAGGAACAAGGGAGTGTGTGTATGTTAATGAATAATAGATAGATGTGATAAGATATAAGTCAGACTGGTATCTAATGTACAATAAGTAGGAAGGCTTTCATTTAGAACAATCGAAAATCTGAATAAACTGTAGTCAAATTATTTTTCAAAATGCACATTTCTAATATCTGAAAAAGTAAATGTATACAAATACATAATGCCATACCAATGGTGGATGCAGAGTATCACACACAGTGTTCTAATTTATAACAGCAAACAAGTGTCTCTGGTATACAGTAAGTTAACACACATTTAAATATACCTACCAGAAAAGTGTTTTCATTGTCCAAATGTTACATTAAAAATATATTTACTAGAGTTCGAAGAAAGTTTTACTAACATATACGTAAGTTGGTCATGCGTTGCCCAAACATTCATTTTAAATATTAAAATAATGAAACACACAGGGGGCACAGGTGAAATATTGTGATGAGGTCTTCTTTATTTATTATTTTCATTTTCTGGAGTTTAATTTCACACTCTCCGTCACACACACACGCTCCAGGCAGCACAAACACTCCTCAACATGGCGCCAGTGGCTGAGCCGGTGTGTGTTTGAGCATCAAACCTGCTCCTCTCTATGTTGAGTTTGGAGACAGATTGTCATTATCACACACAGAGGCTGCACACACACCTGTCCGCCATGCTAGAGGCCTGTTGTGGCGCCTGACCAGGAGAAGCAAATAGAGAAAGTGACACACAGGAACATTGTTAGAAATGTACCGCTAACAGGCAGCTAATAGAATAACTAATCAAATGCAACACAGCCTTAGTTTGATTCGTGTGGTTCTCTAAAAGGAAGATTTCAAGTGTCTTTAAGTGCCTGATTTACCTGAATGAAAATGCTGCCTTTAAGTCCCTTACTACCTGTTTTTAATACCCGTCGCACCTTCTTCTAGGTGTCCGCAGGGATGAACAAGAATAATAAGTGATAATATTGTCCTGAATTTCACAGCTTTGCTTTCGTAACCAACAGTAAACAGTAAATGAATGTGCAAAGGAAGAAATATATTGTGACTTTATACACCACAAACTTAAATGTCGTTATATTATCAGTATTTCAGTGATGGACGAATTGTTATTTCTAGTTTTGATCTAAAAACACCTATGTTTAATGTTTAAAAAATGACTTATTTAACTGGGACAATTTTCTTAACAGCCTCCAGAACATCTGCAGTGTCCACTTTGTTGCCAAACTCCTTCTCCCGGTGTTCCAGGAGAATCCCCTGCAGACACAACAAGCATTTCAAATAAAATACCGTTTTATTTCAAATCTCCCTGTGTGGTCCACATGTCTGCTACACCCACCTGGTCTCCTGCTCCGATGACAAACACTCCCCCCAGGATGAAGCCCTCTCCGTGCATGTTGCCCTGGTAACCAGACCTCCATGCCCGGATGAAGTTCTGCCACACCCCGAGGCGAATGAAGCCCAGACCCCCCATCTTCCTCTGCAGCGGGCCGTAGAAGTGTTGCTGCAATCACAAAAATAACTTTCTGTCGGCCTGATCAAGTTCATTATCATACAGGATTTCCTGTGATGTGACAAAATTAAAATGGCTTTATCATTCGTTAACTCTCAACTTGCCCCTGGCAGATGAATACAGTTATCCAGAGAGATCTCTAACTAGTTCTCAACATGTACTTTTATTTGAAATAACTAATGATTAATAGACTATTCCCCATCAAAGGGTGGATGTCAATGGCTTAGCTAACAAAGTCTGTAATGAAAATAAAAGATCGAAATAAGGAATAAGACTATTTTAAGTGCAAAGTAGTTTAGATGGACTGACAGGAAGGTGAGGACTAACACTAGGCTTGTTTGAGACAAGCGAGACCGACGCAATTTCGATCAACGTCTTGCTCGTGCGTTGCATGATGGTTAGTCATTTTGTCCGACTTGCTCTGGAGGCTCGCTCACATGAGACATTGAAATCTCGCGGGACAAAGACGCCCGCAGCCTTGAGAGCGAGGCGCGGCGAGGCGGCGCAGTTCCTCTCCACGGGCTGCGGAGGCGAAATGCTTGATGGGAAACGACTCGCTGGTATCTCGAGCTGAGCGCTCATTGGTGGTTTTTACCCCGTGCTGCTGATGAAACTCTCCAATTGGCTCGGCAAAAGTTGTTGTTTGGTGTCAGTTTTACGTCGCCACTTCCATTCACATTTTTCGTCATTGTTCCACAATGTTTATCATCATGAAATTAATATCTATATATGTTATACTATACTTGCACTGCTTACCGTTTTCATACTTTATATATCTTAGCATATTCATACACACTGTTCATACTGCTCACAGGCTGCTGTGTATATCTAGTGTACTCACTGTTTATTCATCATTCACTTCATTCTATCTTTTATTCTGTAGATTGTGTACATTACTTTTCACTTTACTGCTTGTTGCACTCCTGGTTAGAAGCTAAACTGCATTTCGTTGTCTCAGTACCTGTAATCTGTGCAATAACAATAAAGTTGAATCTAATCTTGAGCAGGAACAAATGTATTTACTTAGTACATATCTGACATTAACGATTAAACACATGTGTGCATTCTTTATAAATGCAACCGAGTCAAGCCGACTCCGGAGGTGGCGGTATGCACCTTAAAGTTGTTTGCAATCCGCCAAAAAAACGAGAGAAGAAGAAGAGCGAAGAAGAAGAAGAAGAAGAAGAAGAAGAAGAAGAAGAAGAAGAAGCCGACTCGGAGCTGTCCGACTTCAAGCGAGCTTTTTGAGACCTCCCCCGGCTGCGATCGGCTATTCTCGTCTACTTTCGAGGCGAGCCGCAACGCGTCTCAAACAAGCCTAGTGGCTCTGGAACAGGTGATGTTTTCTATCACTGCTTACCTTTTCATCTATGTAGATTTCCCCAGCGAAGTGCGCTTTGAAGTCCTGGATCTCTGTGCCGATGTTCTCCTTCACGACAGCGACCAGAGGGACTCCGAGCTCTTCCAGCTGGGACTTCAGAGAGGACAGCTCAGAGGCCTCCTACAGAGAGAGAGAGATTAGAACAGAAAGTAAGATATCATTCTTATAAACTGTACAAACTCAGCACCCTCCCCTGTGTCATTCAGAAACATTTGATATCACCTCTCTGCACAAAAATCATCCAGGACGTCGGACGGCCATGACCACAGCCCCGTTCTTGTCCCACAGGCTCTTTGCTTTGATGACATTATTATCTGAAGATAAAAGAAGAAGAAACTGTTCCTAAAACAAGGTATCCAATCTCACGTGTCTCAAGCACAAGAAGAGAAAAGATGCAGCCTTCAAACAGAGAAAAGACTAATTGTCCATGGTGGCACAGAAAATCTATATGTGTTAATAACAGTTACTCGCCCTTCGGCTTCAGACAAAGACCTTCACAGCGATATAATCTGTAGGCCAGCAGATTTGAGAAAGCGGCTTTGCATGTTGCACAAAACCTCATTCAGAGCATGTGCAATGCAGAAAACTGGAAATGTCTGATTCTGCTGATGTAATGTTAATTCTCCTTCAATGGGTTTAACAACAGCTGGTTTTACAAACAAGCGTATTGGTTGTAACATTATTACATAGAGCAAATCCGAAAGCCTTCCTACCATCTATGGTGGAGCGCAGGTCAGCCTCTTCAAGGTGCTCCATCGATGCCTGTGAAACTTTAGGCAGACACATATCAGTGTTGGCCAGAAAGATCCCAGCGAGCGCAGCTCCGACAGCCCCCAGACCCAAAGACCAAACTCCCATCCCGAACAGATCCCCCTCCAGCCCGAAAACAGAGGACACTGCAGCACAAACAGGCACCAGGAGAGCAATGTGTCACAAGTTTGACATTATCATAATGAAAGAAGAAACATTCTGCATGTCGATTATACAGTTTTTGCAGACCTGAGGCGCCAGATGTGCCGACTTTTAGATATTACCACGTTCCCTCCTTCTCAGAACTCCCTGAGGACAAGAGTTCAACAAGACCTAGCTTGCAGCTTGCAGTCTTGAGTTTCAGCATAGTGCAGAACGAGAGCATGTGGTGCCTTTTACCAGCAAAGCCTCTTCTGACTTTACTCTTATCTAAAGCTCATCCAATGAGATTAAGTATTGCACATACAAAGGAGATGAGATGCTTTTCAACATGACGACATAACAAGTCTGTCAATTATATTTTTTACAGCAGATTGCGTGGTTCTTGATGAGTGGGCTTTCAATTCTATTTTAAATTGTTATTTTTCCGTTAGGAAATCCTTCAGTGTAATGTCAGGCATAATTCATTACTCTCCAGATTCTTTTCTCAATTAATAATTATCAAAAATTATTGTGAATATAATAACTTATAAGTTTTTTTTTCATTACTTTTTTTCAAAGTAAAAAAGCTATCTATCAACTTTGGATGAATCTTCACTAGTCCTAAAATATCCTAAAACTCCAAATTTAGTAATCTTTCCAAAAACCTTTGACAATGCTTCAAAGATTAAAGCAGTACATATATATATTATGTCTACTTTCATAACAACTTCAAGAGTAACTCAAAAGGGCGGGGGGTCACAGAGCTCACAGAGCTCACAGAGAACAAAGCTGTGCTCAGGTCACAGCTTTGTTTCTACAACATGCTTAAAGTTTGGGTTAGAGGAAGAGCTAGCTGTGTAGGCAGTCAAATATGTCCTTGCCTGAAGAGGGCTTGTTTGTGTCAGGACTGGCTTTGGCTTCACTTTGGTGAAACAGAGCTGTCTGGGTTCTTAGAGACGGGGGTCTGGCTGTGGTGGGGGGTCTGGCTGTGGTAGAGGGCTGGCTGCTCATGGTCGTGGCCCCCAGAGAGAGGGCAGAGCAGCGCAGGGACCTCAAAGATGCCGGACACCTGGACAGAGCCAGCATCGGGCCCGAGGAAAAAGTCTCTGACTACAAACACCCTCAAGATTTCACTGAAAGAAAGAAACACAAGTCTTTTCTAATAAATGTAAAGTACTTGTGAGTGCCGCCACATATTGTTACAGACAATACAATCCACCGCACCTGAAGCACGACTCTCCAAGAGCCTGCATCTGATTTCACAGATTAAAGAGAGAAATACCTTGCATATTTCTTCATGATAAGACTGCCCAGATAAAACGTTACACCGACCACTAAACCATTGAGCCAAGTTTTATCTATATGCTTAAAATAAGAATGTAAACCTGCAAATAAAAACTAACGATGAAAGCATGAATATATAAAAGGTGTTACTCTTATCTTATTCATCTTACTGGGATTGAGAGTTCTCTATTTTCAAACTTTCTATTGTTGCACCCTACGCTATACGTTTGTGCATATAACGTCAAGACATAAATGACAGTTAATACAAAAATATAAGTCGGTTTACAGTGCGCAACAATGAAAAATTAATGCACAGATATTAAAATATGACCACTATTGCAGATTTACACTAAAAAACATGAGTAGTATAACATCTATATTTTGTCCTTAATTAATTGAAAACAGAAGAAATGAATATACTAACGTGTCTCCATTTCCAAAGTGAGAAGGACAACTTATTCTCCTGGTATTGAGCTCATCCAGTTTCAAGTAGTGAATGAATTTGTGCTTTGAAACGTAACAACACTGAGGACAAAGGGCTGAAAATATGATAACAGCAGCAGCCAATAGACGCCCACGCCTGCAACTACAGGAAGTTTAGATTCCTTGAATACGTCTGACTCTGCAGAAAGCAGGGTAAGAGGAGGTTTCAAGGCGGTTAATGCCACCATGATTTATTACAAGTAAAAGTCCTGCATTAAAAATATTACTCAAGTAAAAGTACAAAAGTATTAGCATAAAAATATAATTAAAGTACCAAAAGTAAAAGCACTTATTATGCAGATTAGTTCATTTCAGAATAATACATGTATGTTTTCATTATAATTATTGATGCATTAAAGTGTTATCAAAGCTGGTAAAGGTGCAGCTAATTGTAATGACTTTGTATACTGCATGGTAGCTTGTGAATTTACTCCAGGTGTTACTAAAGTCTTATTTAAGTGTTGATTATATTTCACATTATTAAACCAAATCTTTAAAGTAACTAAAGACACAAAATGAATGTAATGGAGTAAAAGTACACAATTGACCTCTAAATTGTAGGATAGAAGTACAAAGTAGCATAAAATGGAAATACTCAAGTAAAGTACAAGTATTTTAAAATTGTACTTAATTGCAGTACTTGAGTAAATGTAGCCTACTTAGTTACTTCCCACCTCTGGTTATAACAATATGATAACCTTTAAAAATCTATAAATCTGAAGAGGAACATTCTGCATAATGAACTTTACTTTTAATAATTAACTTTTATCGAATTTTTTTACCATATAACCCTTATCTATAATAATAATCATCTGGCCTTGAAAGATAAGGGACTTAAAAAAAAAAATTCACCATCAGTCTTTATCTGATGCTTGCTTTACTTATGTTCATCAAAAGCTGAACAATGCTGCCTCGTTTAAACAAGCCCAACACATAATTGTCAAAAATACCCAACTCTATTGGTCATTAATGTGTTGTTATTTTTAACATTAGGCCTAGTCTAGTAGTATTTGTTTGTTCAGGCTTAATACGATAGTTTGTAATTAACTTATTCTGAAAGCAGGAAATGTACTTGTCGTTTTTATTTACGTTGCTACACCTACGATGCGTCACTAGACTAGATTAAGTCACTTAAACCTGTCCAGCCTGCAGGATGACAAATAGGACAGAAAATGACCTTCATATTAGCAATGTGTATTCAATGACATTACCTGATGGTTCTAGAAATTCCAACTCAATTGTAACCGAATAGGATTTAAATATTTCACCATTCCTGAGATGTCATGTTGATGATAGTTTCATAATGAATACATACTTGCAGTGGCCTACAAAGTTCCTGTGGCTATAGTTACTGTTGGCACGGTGACGAGAAACGATGAAATAGCGGTTAGCTTCCAGTTTAGCCTTTGATACACTGAGTCTGAAACTAGCGGATCTTCCTTAAGCAGGTGCATCTTATGCTGCCAGCGTTATATCAAGTTATAAGAGTAGTTTCATAATAATGCACACTCACCCGAATCAATGAAGCGACAAGCCTCTCTCAACGGAGCGTTCAGTAAACAACAGATCTTTGCGCAGGCGTGCTAAACGATCCACGGACCAAGGGAAACTAATCGAGCAAGATGGCTGGCGAGAGTTCATCTTTGACTAAGGCACTTGGCATGGATGATTGTGGGGAGCAAGTGATGGAAATAATCAGCCCTGTCAAGTGTAAGGTATTTTCATTCAGATCACAAGATGTGTTGAAGCCTACGGTTAGTCGGAAGAATAAATTGTGATTATGTGAGTTTTAGTTTCGATATTTGCAGTTGTGTAAAGTAACTACTGTAGGTAGATGTACTCAAGTATGTAGCCTACTTAATTACAATGTTGAGATACTATTTTAATGCATCAATAGGCTAATTATAATCAAAACATATATAAGTCTGAAATGTGACCGATCTGCATAATGAGTAGGTTACTTTTACTTTTGGTAAATGTATATTTTGATGCCAATACTTTTGTACTATTACTTGAGTAACATGCAGGATTTGTACTTGTTACAGAGTCTCCTACACTTTGTTACTTTTACTTTTACTTAAGTACAAGTACTTCTTTCACCTCTGGATATTGGATATATTTCTGAGTTGTCTCCAGTCACATCCAGCCCTCGCTTTTGTTTTTACCACAAGGTTTCACATATACATTTCAGTTTGAAGCTCACAAAACCAATGCTATTTTCATTACTTCCGTGCTAACATTCTCATTTAAGTGATTATTATGCAAGAACGTATAGTTAAAGTGTCTTGTGTGGCACAACTTTTTAGATAACTCATGTTTTGATTAAACATAAATATTTTCGTAAAAGATCATTTCAATGTTGTAATAGCGTCCATCACAGTGACTCTAAATCAATACCACATATTATTAATATAGTCGTTTTTGGAAAATTCTGCTATTTATTCCACCGCTTCTGTGGACTAAACAATACATTGAAAAGTTTGGGAAACATCAGACAGGCTTGTGGGGTGGATGTCAGAAATAATAAAGAGAGTTAGGGGTTCATGATTTCACATTGAATGGATCTTTTAACATGAGTGAGAGAGCACAGGTCACGGTCCTGTTAGCTTCCTGTTTTGAAACAGTTTCTTATATAAGATAGGATTGCTTAGCAGAAATATAAGCATCAATAAAATAAACGGCACCCAGCAAAAGAAAAAGACGAGGTAAAACACGACACGCAGACAGTAACATGACTGGTTAGGTATTTTTATTTCATGGTAAACATAAAATGTGTTCAATCACTCCAAAGGTTCGATCTCCATTATGTCAGGCAAAGACTGTCTTTTTAAATGTGGAGGATATGTGTGAACATCAGAGCTGTTCTCTCAGCAGAGTTTAGAAACAGATCGTCATTAAAACACACAAAATATCTTCACATAAACAAGACAATAACTGCAGACAGTGGGTCAATAAACAGTTAAAGTCGCACATTTTAAATACAGTTATTTAACTTCCTAGCTTTTCAGCAAAGGCAATGCAATTAAATATACCATGCCAACAGAGCAGCATGTTAGAGGCTTTTTTGTAGTTAAAACTCCTGGGTTACAGACATGCAAATGGCCACATGTAACAACCATTATTACATAAGGGCTCACCAACAATCAGTCCATTCATCCACATATTCAAAGCCTATCTTGCCAAGACGTCTTGCATTTTGCGGGCTGTTGTGAGCACTGCCAGCAAATGTACTTTATCTCCAAACTCCTTCTCGCGGTGCTCAAGTAGAATACCCTGTCAGGAGAAGAAAAACAAATATTTACCCATTCAAAACCTAATAAAGAATATGAATTCTGTAAATGACTGCTTACCTGATCTCCAGGCCCAATGACGAAGACTCCACCCAGGATGAGTCCTTCACCTCTTATGTTTCCCCTGAAGCCCCTCCTGTAGGCCCTCCAAATGTTCATCCACACGCCAACACGCAGGAACATGGAGAGAAACATCGACCTCTGTTGAGGCCCGTAGAAGTTTCTCTATGAGAATAAAAGAAAAGTAGCTTATTGTCTTAATTTACGTAACCCTTAGTGTTTCACCTATTATCTCAGAGCCGTGTGTAAAAGCAGACCTGCAGATCCACGTAGACTTTCCCGGTGAAGGACTTCTTGAAGCAATCCAGCTCTTTGCCAATGTTTTCTTTTACCACGGCAAACAGAGGGACTTCAAGGTCCTGCAGCTGGGACGTCAGAGAGGACAGCTCAGCAGCTTCCTAGAGGAAAGGACAGATAGAACAAAAATTGAATGAATTAATCACTTATTCACTACAGAGTACTGATATCTAACAGGCAAATTATTTCGTACCTCTCTGCACAATAATCATCCGGGTCGCCGTACAACCATGACTACAGCTCCGGTCTTCTCCCACAGAGATTTGGCCCTGTGTCGCTCATGGACTGAAAAGACAAAAGAGTATATTTGAATCTAAATTATACTGACTTTTTTTCATAAGGGATATCTCAGGAAATCATAATTTCAAAAGATAAGACATATCTCGAAATTTATATTTTGAGAAGTCTTTGTCTTAAGTGTTGTTTGTGAAGACAGCAGGTTTGTTTCATTCTATCCTCATAATAAGAAGTTCAGATTGTTAAAGCAGTTAGTACAATCAAGTTGTTACAGTCTTTTAGTACAAAATGCACTCTTATTTGGTTTCCCCAGGGTTTCATCATGAGCTGCGATAGAAGAATAGCAACACAAAGAGGGAGTTGTATGCTAAAATGTGCAGCTTTGTAGTGCAAAGATGCAGCATATGTACAAGTAAATAGTTTCTGTTTGACTCTGCTTTTGCACTCACTGCCCCCAGTGGACTTCAGTTCTGTGTCCTCCAGCACTTTCAGGTTGGCCCATGCTGGTTTGGTCTGGAACAAGTCTGTGACGGAGCTGATGAGCTCTACAACAAACAGGCCCACCGCCTTCAGGACCGTGGTCACGCTCGCCATGACCCTAAACTCGCTCCACAGCCCCCCTACAAAGAGAACATGTCAACAAAAAAACGTACTAGATGACTTAAGCATGGTTATTTATCTCTTTACAAAGCAAAGCAGGTGCATGCTTTGTTCATATTTTTATCTAATTGTTTTACTTGATGATCAAGAAATAAAGAGCTGCAAAGATCAATGGATTTATAGAATAGTTGGTTAACCCTAACCCACATAAAAAGTCACATTGAATATCTATGGGTTTTTAAAAACATCTTGGACTTTGAGGAACTATTTTCTAACATTTTATAGACCCAATGATTAACTAATGAATCCAAAGACGAATCTGCAGTTTGATTAAATAGTTGTAGCCCTAAACATGTTACCAAAAGAAAAATACCAACTAGATTTCATAATAGAGTTTCTAATGGCCTACAATTAAACTTTAGTTAAATAACAATAGCTCAACCAAAAATGTGATACTCACCAGACTGTGCCTCGCTGCTAATGTGGAGGGGAATCTGAAGTTTGCAACCAGCCCCTTAAACCCTCTAAACTCAGATAAATCCAATCCCGGTGAAAAGCTTTGGTTATGTGAACGTAACATGGAGGGAATTCCTCAAAGACTGTTGTGAAACAAGGCTCACGTTAATCTGAATCCTCAGTACCAGGTTCAGTGTGGTGCAATGTCACCTTCATTATGTTCAAGATGTTAACATATAAGTTTAATTAATAAACACCAAGTTAAGGTCTTATGTTTACCGCTGAAATACATGTGCTGATTGAGAGAATAACAAATATGTTTGTAAGATTTGTAATAATTAACTTTTCTGGTCAGTACCAAAGTTGCTGCAAAGGTCCTGAGACTCTCCAGCTGACATGGCTTAGAGCAACACCGCCCCCTGCAGGAGGTCAGTGACATTACAGAGCAATTACACCCAATATACTCAGTGGCTGAATTCGATAGAGGCTGCAGGGCAAACAGTTATTTTCATTACCGATGAAACCACACACATTTTTTTTTTAAATGCGTTCTTTCACTCAATCCCTGCCCTGGACCAAAAATATATCCATTTTGCTATCTAACACCACTAGTTCAGCATCAAATACTCAACAAAGCTGCTTTTTTCTTTCTTTTTATGACTATATTGATTGCTCAATTATCAGAAATGTGTCCGACTTGACTATAATTAACGAAAATGTAATTATCAATAACATTATATTATTAAAAATATCATCTCAGGCACATTTCTGAATGGTAAACTCCTTCATATCAAGTTCATCTTCAAAAACATCCTGTCTCTATTTTATTACCCTTTTTACAACCACAGCCAGTGAAGATAGCAGATGTGTGTGTGTGTGTGTGTGTGTGTGTGTGTGTGTGTGTGTGTGTGTGTGTGTGTGTGTGTGTGTGTGTGTGTGAGAGACAAAAGTGCATTGCTGGAATGGTATTGTGGTAATATTTCCCTCATTGGTGGCAGTGGGGAATGTGCTGAGGGTCCAAAACGGGTGGAATAGAGAAGGGAAAGATTGACCCTCTGACTCCAGGAGCCCAGCTGTTGCTATCCTCGGACACATGCTGGGCGGTGTGTGTGAAAGGGTCTGCCTTCTTGCCTACATGCTTGTTTTTGTAGTTGAAAAGCATTTCCTTCCATCAACTATACAATGGTCCCAAAAAAAAACTATATAACAAAGTGTCGGCCATTTGTGAAGGCTATAGGCACATTTCACACATCACAATGATCAATATGTAAGTTTCAGTTAGGTCTCGGCCTGGTCTGATTATACCAGCTGATATTCTTATCACACACACATGCAAACATACACACAAATACATAACAGCCTCTCCTTGGACCGATAGTGCTCTAATGGGGACAGTGCGGGACCAGCAGCCAATCACAGCTGAAGATTTGCACCCCACCTCCTGTATGGAGTTCTCGTTTTCAGACATTGGTTGACCTGTTAAACTCTTACTGTGCAAGCGAAACCAATCAGAGAGCAAGGTGGGCAGTCAGAGAGAAAGGACAGCGAGTGCAACATTAATAATTGTCAAAGTTCAATTCGACAGGCAGCATTCGACTCTTTGTTTTCACTTCAAAAACTCTGTATGAGAAATATTGGTAATTTCAATGTTTCTATAACTACAAAATTCCACCCTGTAAACAGACAAAATGTAGATAAATACTGAACACACAATAGAAATAGCTCTTAACACAGAAAGCCAGCTGTAGCGAAAAAGTTTGTAAAACTCAGAAAATAACAGTGATGGCTATAAATCTCCAGTAATGTTGGTGACAGGCAGTGTGGATTATCTACTCTTAATTGACATGTAAATCCTTATATAACACAATATGCACACTCCACAGTCTCTTAACCGAGCTAAACAAGTTCAAGACTGGAAATATCCAAATGATCCTGCCTGCTGTGACTGACATCCAGATGAAACTGGTTGGTAAACAGACAGACACAGTGCGTAGCTGCAGAGGCAAACTGCGTGTCCTTGAACCTGCGGAAAGACAAACAGGTGTTAACAGCCCCAGTCGCTGCCAGGGTTCATTTATCTCATCCTGTTCTGGCAAGTTTGAATCTGACTAACTCTAAAACCCCAAAACCCTGACCCCTGCTTTTAAATTGAAATGCAAAAGGATCAATATGACACACGTATCATGGAGCCAATCAGAGAGAAGGAGGAGACGCTGTCATGTAGGATTTAGGATTGGTTTGGGCATATCGTTTTTTTGTTTATAATATGTAACATGGAAGAGTCTCCATAATGTTAGTATTTAAATGAAAAATGCACAATGTGAGTTTGTCTGAAGTAAGTGTTTAAATCAAGAGGATTTGAATGCTTCCTGATTTAAACACTGGATGGCCATTGGGTGAGATACTTGTTAAACAATTTAATATAGATTTGATACAAAATGCACACTCCTCAAGCAACATTGGGCATTTATCATTTTATTCTTTAACTCCTGAGGCGCCCAGCGGCTCTGTGGACGAAGGTTCAGGAGGACTTGAACTTTAAACTTAATCTAGAGTGTGTCCGCAGTATGTTTCATAGATTCAACTCTTCAAACCGACCTTTTGGCAGGAATGCTCTCCTTTTTGAATATGTAAAGAAATGACCTGATGTTCCCTCTTTTACCTAGCCTATAATAAGTTAAATGAATCGTCGCTGAATGACGCAGAATCAGTAAACAAAAGTACATGTGGGCACTCACTCTAGAATTTAAGTCATAAATCATGTAATAGTATAGTATTTAGAAAAGAAAGTGGTAAAAAAAGATGTAGTATTGTATGCCAAAAGAAAATGTAAACACATTATACAGTATAAAAAGTCATGAAAACGTAATAGTATAGTATATAATGTTGTATAATATGTTAAAAACATGTAAATATAGTGGTAAATATAATAACATTAGCCTCTAAATTGTAGTGGAGTAAAAGTACATAGTAGCAAGGAAAAAATAAGAAAGATACAGTATATAAAGAAGTTTAAGACGTATGAAATTATTCAACACTGTAGTTGCAGGAAATGTGGAATAACTTTGTTTATCTTGCTTGGATTGTTTTTCCTGCAGAATAAAAACTAAAGCACTAAAGCACTAAACTAAAGCACTTAAATGCCTCAAGTGACTTATAATCCCATTCCTAGCTTCATGTCAGCCTGATTCAGAAAACAGAAAAGCTACATTTTAAGGGCCATAGTATTACCTGGGTTAAATTCTTGATTCTCCTGCTCACATTCATCCTCTGCTTGCTGACACGTTATCAAAGCTCTGATAGCAGTTATCTTTCAACATAACTAGAACGATCTTGTTAGACAAAAAAAAAGCCTCTTCCTGGTCAGTCATTAACAAATGATTAGAGGCAAAGCAAACAAACTCAGAGAGGAGTCAGTGTCACGTGTGTTCACGTAACAAGTTTGGTGTCTTGAGTGTTTTCATCCTGGTGCACAGACTGTAGTTCTGCCAAAATAAACAGAGGTGTCTCTTCAGACTGGCTCATGTGGTTTAATCTAGATCTGTTTTTCCCATTAACCTGTCCCTGACCTCTGACCCTTTGTCTTCTACGACAGGCCACTTCTAAGTAGATTCGGGTGCGCTCAAACCAAATAATGTCACAGTATGCTTTCTAACAAAACCTTGATTTTAGAGTGAGCTATCACCGTCTGGCACTGCAAAAAGGAATTGGAGTAGCTACTTGCAGCTGCAATACATCTATCAATAAACAATTAATCAGCAACAACAACATGCTGTACATTCTCGATGTAAACAATGTGATTACAGTATGAATAAAATAGTGATACCAAGCAGAATAGTTTTGCTGCCCAACATCAACCCCACTTTTCTTTCTTGCCAGCACATTTTGTGTGTCTTGAGATAATTAATGATTCAGTTAACTCTAAACAACAAACTAAATACAAGTCAATGTCCAGTTTATCCTTCTTCTTTAATTCTGGCAAACTTGCCAAGGACTTTAGACTGAACAGATTTACAAAAAAAGGCTTATCTGATTTAAAGAATCCGCTCAAAGCATTTGAGTGTTTGAAAAGTTTAAATAAAAGACAAAATTCTGCCAACACAAAAAGGCCAAACAAAGGCCAGGAAGTAGTAGGAACATCACTATGTATCTAGATTATAGCGGGTTTCTCATGTGTTATGCCTTACAGATTACAGTGAGTGTTGGGCTCCTTAATTGGGCCCCTAAGGAGCATGAACTCTGTGGATTTAACTAATTACATTACATTACATTACATTGCATTTAGCTGACGCTTTTATCCAAAGCTTTTAATTATTTGCACTGTTTACTTTAAGCTAGCCTCAGGTTGTTATTTCTGGAAACCTTTATTTTATCGTCTCGGCTCACATCTAACTAGTTTATCGCAATATGAAATAGTTCATTTTGGGTAGGCCGTTTAGGCAGGGCAAGAACTTGAATAGTATATTATATAGATTGGCTTATTATTTGGTGAATTATTTCGTTTTAAATCCCACTCAGCACGCAGCCCCTGACTATCCAGGTTTGATTTGTTTCTGCTGGCCTACGGGAGGATCGGCTCCCTAGTTTAATGGCATTCATCTTTATATTAACACAGCTGTTTCTTATGGTCACCCATCTTAAAATTCATGAAACATGCAATTACAGCTTACATTGGCTCCATGGTTTATGAACTGTTGATCATGCTTTTTGCCTTGCTGCTTGTGTTCTTAATGACGCTTGAATCAGATGGCATAACATTCACTAATAAGAGCTTGTTAATGTTCGCCCCTAATTTCACAAGGTTATCACCAGCTGAAATCAGAATGAGAGATGCAGAGAAAGGGTTAGTCTCTCTGCTCTGTTTACACAACAATAAAGAGACATTTGTTTATCTCACTGTCTGCAGAGCTTGTGAGCCACATGAAAAGGTTCAGTCTGTGTTCAGATTACAGACCCATTGTTTCCGCAGGCTCCTGTTTGTGAGCATCTCTTGCACACACAGTGCAATACGCTCCCTGATATTACACTGAAACACAGGCACAGTGTCGGTCACCTTAAAGGCCACCAGCTATCGGAGAGACACATCTTCATTATTTGATCTTCTCTCAGGAAATGGCTCAGTATTTTCTGCAGTTGTGTACCGAGACAAGACCCTCAGGCTGGGACTTTGATGGAAAAGAGCATTTAGACAACAGGTGACTGTCTGCTCCAAATGCAATTACGGTCAGTAATGGAAAGTTACTAAATGCATGGTACTGTACAGAAGTACACATTTGAAATACTTTTTATGGTACTTTGAACTACTTTCCACTTCATTTCAGAGGGAAATATTGTACTCTTAACTTCAAGACATTTCTTCCACCTGTAGTTGATCATTTTGTTGATTAATATGCAAAGTATTATGCATTTCTAAAGAATTAATAACACAGCACTAAGTAGTAGACATTGGCTTCACTTCAACAAGCTTGCATTAGAAGTCTGCTCGTTTTATAATAAAAGGCATTATGTAGCAACAATTAAATAAAAAAAACTGAACATCAGTTTTTTGTGCAAAATCTTAATTTGCATAGTTAACTATTGCAGTCGCATGAAATGTAATGCAGTAAAAGGATGAAATTGAGGCAGGTAATTACAGTACTTAACATTTTTGTACTTATTTTAAGTGGAGTACTAGACTTTATGTATTTATGGCGCATTTCCACTTGCCTCGCACGGCTTAGTACGGTAGTTAGGCCTTGGTAGGCCAGGCTCACTTTATGCTGCGTTTCCATTACAGTTTAGGAACTGGGTCAGTAACTATTGTAACGCAGTGTAGGCGGAGCCGTGAAGTCATCTTCAATGCGAAACACAAAACCAAGATCAGCCGTTAGCTGTCAGCCCTCAAGCTCACAGCTCCTCATATCTGTTCAGAAACTAGACAAAAGTTAAACAAGTACAAACCACAGACTGTCTGTGTCATGGCGAATATAGTCGCTGGTTTATTTATGTCTGTATAGGCCATTGTTGTGAGTGTGGACGTTCGGAGCATATACTGCGTTAGCTTAGCCGATCTCCATTCAGAAAACACGCATTTTAAAAGGTTTTTCGCCTGCAGTCTTGTCTGCAGACTCGTCTTGTCAAAGCATTAATTCATGGTTTTTACTAACCGGTATCAGTATGTTGTTACTTCGGCATCATTTTGAAACTTGTATTACAATTAAATCACGGTAAAATATATGTTCATTTTGTTGTAGCTGCCAGCGATTCTCTCACTAGTTTAGCATACTCAGCCCGGTTGTTGGCCCGGAAAGAACCTCGATTTTGGAGAGCCAGAAAACTGTGAAAGAGTACCCGCTAGCCGGAACTAGCCTAGTGGAAACGCAACCAAAAACGGGCTGGGCACGGCACAGCACGCTTAAACCGCGCTCCGCGCTGTATTGAAAATGCGCCAAAGTCACTTTCCACACGAGAATTTACATTAATGTAAGACCAAAGAAAGCAGCAAAATATAGAACCATCAAATTGTCATTTTTTGCTTGAAAATTTATTAAAACCATTGATCCATATAAAGAAATTAAATCAACCAACAACTAATTGCTGAAGCTCTGCATGTTTTACGTTCATATGTCATGGTTTCTAGTTAAATATTTAATGAACAAGCTAACTTTGCTCAGAACATCATGTAAACAGGAATAGTTGCATCATTTTTTTTTTTTGTTGACAACAACAACCTTTCTCTCCCTCTGTCCATAGGCTGCCCTGACCTGGCCGTGTCCCAGACAGAACTGTCCCGGTGGGTGACGGGGGAGGGGGTCCCCCTAATTAAGGTCTTCTAGCTCCCATACAACATTTGATCCACAAAAACAGAGCTGAAAGCAAAAGTGATGACAGTAATCACACACTGAAGCATCTCACTGTACACAAGGGGTTAACAAGCAGTTTCCACAAGCTGTGAAGACCCTCCCATCATCCACTCCCCCCTGGACATGGACTGTCCCATGTATTCACAAAAGTGTGTATGTGTATGTGTGTGTGCGTGTGTGTGTAAGTGTGTGTCCCCGGTGTGTGTGTTCTCTTGACCATATATATTGGGCCATGTGAACACAGACGTGGAGTTTTGTAAAATAGACTGTGTAGTGGCTGCAGGGCTGTTTGCCTCCCTTATTAAATTTCTCTCTCAAAGAAGAGCTAGCAGGAATATAAAGCACCTTCAGATCTCTCTGAGCTGCTTGTGGAAGGAACTGAGGAATCTCTTCTCCCTGAGACTCTAGCTGACTACCTGGCCCTGCAGAAAAAATGAGTGACAGCCTGGACGATGGGTCTTTCATGTTCACATCGGAGTCCGTAGGAGAGGGACATCCAGGTGAGTCTCCAATCAACTTTAACTACCTTTGGGTTAAACAGGGACACTGAAACTGAAGCGTGTGAAAGTGTTTACTAAGATATGTCACACCTTGGCCAAGTCTGTTGTAATAACAGTCTTAAGGAACCCCATTTTTATTTGTTTCTGTATACAGAGGAATATGTTAACCATTTTACTAAAACTGCAAATAAGGACATGTATACAAATAAACATCACACAAGTTAGACGTCAAGACCAAAATAGCTCCACGGTGCTTTTCTCTCCAAGCATGGTTGGTATTCCATTCACAGCAACATGTGTTTACTGCCCCTCTCTCACACTCTCACATATGGGCAGCAGGAAATAAATGTGTGTGACGGTGGTGTAAGGTTACACGCTGGAGTAAAAAAAAGTATCTCTTTTTTGTGTGCACTATGCTGGGATACAACTGGCATGTTGATAAGACAAGTCAGTCACAAATGCAAGTACATTGCTGCAACAGAACAAAGCTGTCAGCCTTTCAAAATGTTTAATGAAATGTTACTCAAGTCCAAAAAGTAACAATTCCATGTTGGCTATACTTACATTTAAGTCCACCCTATTTAGCATTTATCAGCAATATATCCATATTAACAACATGGTTTGTAACGGTCTAACTGTGATTGAATTAGCAGATGTATTTGTCAACAGCTGTAAATGTCCCATAACAGGAGACTGCTACATTTTTAAGGGCATTTGCAAAAAATATTGGTGTATTAGGTATTTTTAGATGCTTAACTCTATTACAGTTTTCACATGTATTCAAAGTTTGTATACTGTTCATAGATGCTCAATAGGAGGACTAAAATAGTGTGCCCTAAGAAAGATTGTCCAACCAGAAAACCAGAAAAGCTAAAAATGTGCTCTACCCTCTAAAGTTCTGCTTTTAGACCACCCCCAACTTGTGTTGTAATCATTTCACAAATATGTTACAAAGTCCTCTTTACTAAATCAATAATCAGTAAACGCAGGTAAAAAAAGGTTGGGCAGCTTTACATAGACTGACAGAAAAAGTGACAACTTTAAGCTCCAATTATTGAAAACAAATGATTAATTTGCAAAAATGATATTTACAATTTTTCATTATTAATTGTAAGGGAAAACAATTGAAACATGGCAAAAAAGAGGGCTACATCTTTAGTGTGTAAAATATCATACTTGTACTCGAGTAGACATAACTTTAAGTCGTTCAGGTCTTTAAAAACTTTAAAGACCTTGTTACCAGTGATAAGAAATTGAAAGAAAAGCCAAAATGCATGATAACCCAAAACCAACAAATATATTAGAGGATCTTTTTAGCATGCAGCTTGTCTAACGGGAGTAGTGTGAAGAAAAGCAGATGGCACTTTTTCTAGAAAACATGGCAAGACCAACATTTTCATACCTTTTTGTTCACTACAGATGCAATTTACTAGCAGTAGGTTAATAAGGCATTTAATCACTGACCAGCTTAAATATAAAAGTAAAAGGTTCAACACTCTATATCCCGCGTTTAGCACATTCACAAAGGTGTGTGGCCTTGGTGGAGAGCTGCAGCACACAGCGTTGGTTTGATAACACCTCGAGGTCTGGGCTGTTCCCACAGATTGGGAACTTTTTGGACTGAAAGACATGTAGACATACACCTGCACACAACTGCAAAGTCAACCTACAGTAAAGATGAAAACAATCAAATGTTTTTGGATTTGGCGTGACCACATCACCCCAATTCTGCCCTCAATACACTGGCTTCCAATTCAGTTCAGAATTGATTTTAAAATCCTTTTATTTGTTTTCAAAGCCCTTAATGGGCTGGCTCCTGCCTATATAGCCGAACTCCTCCAGCGCTACACCCCAGCCAGAGCTTTAAGGTCTGCTGACCAGCTGCTGCTGATAGTGCCCAAGACCAGGCTCAAAACCTGAGGGCACAAGCCTTCGCAGCAGCTGGCCCCAGGCTCTGGAATAGTCTGCCCCTCCATGTGAGGTCGGCCCAGACACTAGGGGTTTCTAAATCCTCACTAAAGACTCACTTCTTCTCCCTGGCCTTCCAGAGCGGAGTATGACACCTGACTATTCGCTGTGTTTTTGTTTTTTATATTTCTGTTGTAAATGATTGTCTTTTATTGTGATTGTAGTCATGTGTTTTTATTACATGTACAGCACTTTGGCTCGACCAAAAATCGCTTTTAAATGTGCTATATAAATAAAACTTGATTTGATTTGATTTGGATTGCTCCATATTTGTAAATGAGTGCTATAGTTTGAGGTTCTGAGGGTCGTGTTGAGCCGATGCAACCAGGTGTTTGTTGTTGTTTCTGATGTAACGCGTGTGTTGCATTGCCTCAGCAGGAGGGCAGAGAGAAAGATGAATGGAGATGTTTGAGAGGCATTATTATTATAATGTTATTATTATTATTATTATATTATTATTATTAGAGTGCTGCTGCACTCAAATCCAACATGTTCGTTTTGAAATATAAATATTTAACCTTTAAGATAAAAATCAGCAAAACTTACATTTATTATGCTTCAATATATATTGTTTTTTCTGTTCTGCAAATACTGGAATCTGCTTCAGAATCTCATATAAACTGGTGGCCTTTATGTTAACCTGCTTGTTTTTCTCTACAGACAAGATCTGTGACCAGATCAGTGATGCTGTCCTGGATGCTCACCTGAAGCAGGACCCAGATGCCAAAGTGGCCTGTGGTGAGTGTATGAGATATTCTATGTCGATCAAGAAAATATAAATAAAGTTGCAGACAAAACTAGCAGAATACATTTTTGATATTTTTTATCCATAGTTATGGATTGTGACAAAAAACTGCAAGATCCAATAATATCCCAGTACAAGTAAATGTCCTGAATTCAAAATGTTAATTAATAACAGAATATTAATCAGCAAAATGTTCTTAAAGTATCAAAAGTAACGGTAATGGTTTCCACCTCTTACTATGCATATGGCTTATTAAACAGGACATCAGAACAAGTGGTTTTGTTTTTTGAACATGGGGACTGAGAGGGATAAGGTTCATCAATAACTTAACTTGTTTATTAGATATTCTTTTAAGGACAAAGGGCAACATTCGGTCAATTTTGAAAAAGATGAGTGTAAACAAACATCATTGTCTTTGCTGAGATGATTTATTGTATCTCAATATCGACCTCTGAGTGTCTGAAGATTACCTCTCAGCAGAGCGACGCTGTGTGTGTTCTGATAACTGCAATCATGCCGGTTATGGCGTTGCAAAAATAGACCCATGAATAGATTTTCAGGTTTTTAAACGGATATGTAATGTATTGATTTGACAGAGACGGTGTGTAAGACTGGCATGGTGTTGCTCTGCGGGGAGATCACATCTCGGGCCAATGTGGACTACCAGAGGGTGGTGAGGGACGCCATCAAACACATCGGCTACGACAACTCTGAAAAAGGTGAGAGAACAACTTGAACGTTAAATAAAATAGAGGTAAAATATGCTCTGTGTGTCAGCCTTCTCCATCTCATTCTCTTTCCTTCCGTAGGTTTTGACTATAAGACCTGTAATGTGCTTGTGGCTCTGGAGCAGCAGAGTCCCGACATTGCTCAGGGCGTCCACATTGACAGAGAGGAGGAGGACATGGGAGCTGGGGACCAGGTACAACAACAATAAAAATAATAATGTATAATAAGCGACAGAAAAATAAAGTTCAACGATGCCATGTTAGCAACCTCAACCTGTTGACTTACCTTCATCGGGGAAGCAAAGTAGGGCAACTTTTTCCCTTTAACCTTTTTAAACATGCACTTTTGGGCGGTTGGCTACAGTCTATGGTAAGTAACATCAAAATGGAACCACATATGCTATTGTTACATAATGGAAACACAGGTTAGGCTACTAATTGTTTAATGCTACATTTATTTTAAAATCTTTTCACCTATATGAGTGCACTTTTATTTATTATCTCAGCCTATATCTGACTCTTCAGAGACCACAGATAAGAACAATGAATATCAATGCTTTTTAATCTTCTACCTTTAAAAAAAGATTATTTCAAGATTGCTATTTCTTCTATGACGATCTTTTTCATTATACAGTATACATCTTCTGTTTAAGTTCTGTCGCTCTCTCTCTGCAGGGTCTGATGTTTGGATATGCCACAGATGAGACTGAGGAGTGCATGCCTCTCACCATCGTCTTAGCTCACAAACTCAACTCAAAGATGGCTGAACTCAGACGCGACGGATCCGTCCCCTGGCTGCGCCCTGACTCTAAAACACAGGTGGGTTTATGAATTATATTACAAGACTTGCAACATTTTGCCTCACAATATGTCTTCTGTGTAACAGTTTTTTGTTTCTACTCCGGATTTCTTCTGAGAGTTTTGTTAAGATACCAGCAGAAAAAAACATTGACCTTAGGTGCCTTTGTGTCCCTGCTGGTTAATATAAGTTGATACAAAGTCAGTCAAGAGATGGTAGGTAAAATATTCAAATAGAGAACACATTTGGTTAAGCACATATATATTTATTGACAAAGGAATATTAAGGAATTGACTATGTAGTCAGCTTGCCAATGCAGATGCACTCATTTTCTATGAGCTGTGTCAGACGATATCAGGCCTAACTCTCATTCAAGTTTCAGGTGAGGATCTGCAAAGGAAAATAAATAGCAGCGGTAAAATGGAGAGAACTACAGATCAGTCAGTAATTATAATAAACACCAACTGTTTTCTTGTGTGTCCCACAGGTGACGGTACATTATGACCAGAAGAACGGAGCTGTGATCCCTAAGAGAGTTCACACCATCGTAATCTCCGTCCAGCACGACGATTTTGTTACTTTGGAGGAACAGAAGAAGGTCCTCAAGGAGAAGGTAGAGCCTCATAAGCACACCTGACCGGCCTCTGATGAAAGCACCTCTTTGGTTTTAATGTCGCATTGATTTGTTCAGGTGATCGACGCTGTGGTTCCTGCTAAATATTTGGACGACAAGACCATCTACCACCTCCAGCCCAGCGGTCGCTTCGTCATTGGAGGACCTCAGGTGAACATCACACACATCTGCTTATTCCGATCAGTAAACAATCAAACACTTAAGAAGCCACTGATTTTTACTCATCTTACCTTATTTTAATTTTTTTCATTTATTTGTACTTATTTATTCAAAACATACATGAACATCATACATTCTACATACAACAAAGTCCAGGGGCAGACATACAAAGCAACAAAACATTACATAAAGTAAAGAAAAAAGAAAAATACGTTTTGATACTTCAGATTAAATATTTTTTAAATATCAAATTGGTTTTGATTGCCTTCTTATTCCTAATGTTTTTAATAGTGCTAATATTTAAATTCTATAATACATTCTTGATAGACATTTTTTAAAAATTGGTTTGGAGTCAGCCCATTTATTTTTATGGATATGAAATGTCCCTAGAAATGCAATTAACTGGACAAAAAAGACAAAATCTGCATCCATACCATCAGCCCTGAAGTACATAACACCTTCCCTTCTTTCTTCAACAGGGTGATGCTGGTGTGACAGGCAGGAAGATCATTGTGGACACATACGGAGGTTGGGGCGCTCACGGTGGTGGAGCTTTCTCCGGTAAAGACTTCTCAAAGGTGGACCGCTCTGCTGCCTACGCTGCTCGCTGGGTGGCCAAGTCTCTGGTCAAAGCTAAACTCTGCAGGAGAGTTCTGGTTCAGGTGAGCGTACAGCGTCAATATTTCACCCATCTAAAAATGGATGAGGGAGTAAAGGCTGTAGATGTGGTGTTTGAAGCATTAACGGGCTGATCTTTGACCTTTCTGGATGTGTTACAGGTATCTTATGCTATCGGAGTGGCACAGCCTCTGTCCATCTCCGTCTTCACCTACGGTTCCTCCGACAGATCAGAGTCAGAGCTGCTGCGGATTGTCAACAAGAACTTTGATCTGCGTCCAGGAGTCATTGTTAGGTAAACATTACTATATGACCTTTATGCAAGACTGTGTCAAGCTGCTACATTTGAAGCCGCCTAGTCCGATGGCCTAGGACTAGGTTTCTTTTTGGGGCAAAATCAGACAAGTGAAAATGTGTGTTTTTTTCTGGTGATGTGCATTTGTGTCTACTACCACTAGGGGCCATTAGAGCTGAACATGTTCAAATTGTGCACATAGTTTCTACATTTACATTCACCGCAACTATTTTTTATTTCATGCTTCGTGCATAACAACATACAATCATTTGAACATTCAGTTATGAACCAACAATTATAACATAAGATAGTTTGCAATGCCCTTCCCTACAGAGACTCAATTGCAAAGGGCAACACAAAACAAAAACAATGATGCTCCAGATAACTCATGGCGAAATGTCTGATCAATATTAAATACACATGAGTTGCAGTTGATCATAGCCATAGTGTGAACAACCAGAACTACATACATTTAAAAAATGTACTAATGTAATGCACTAATGTACATTTTTCACAGATTTCACAGATTTTGAAGTGACTGTTATTTTTTATATATTGATTGCTGTGCTTTTATTGATGTCTTTAATGTGTGCATATGGCTAAATGTGTCTGTTGATTGATTATATATATGCATATACATATTTTTATATATATTTGTATTTTGTATTCTTTGAGATTCTGGGAAACGGTATTTCGATCTCACTGTCTGTACACAAACTGAAAGATTGACAATAAAGTTGACTTTTACTTTGATAAAATTACAAAAACAATCCAGATATTATCCTGTGACGTGCTAACAGTCTTCTCACCTGTGATGTTGTATTTCTTCTGTATCCTCCATAGGGAACTGAACCTGAAGAGGCCCATCTACCAGCAGACAGCCTCCTACGGCCACTTTGGTCGACCAGAGTTTACTTGGGAGATGCCCAAAAAGCTTGTGTACTAAATACTCCACCTGCTCTTCCTTGAGGCGCCTCTTTCTTGGCTACGACTGCTTCAACTGATTGGACATTTTTAAATAGGAAGAACCAAAGCCAACGTTAACGATAAGTAAGATTAAAAGAGATGAGGATTATCATCATATGCACGAGTGGTTGTAGTCATGTAATGTAGTAGACAGGCATTGCAGAGGACATCTCAGTAACCAATCCTTTCCCCCCGTCCTTGAACATCCAATTATTGGTGCTTTATAAATATGGGTACAATCGCTAGTCAAAGATCTTCCCTGGTAAGGTAAAGGAACAACACAGCAAATAGAATCCACTGAAGATAGATATTTCTAACCCACTAGAATCAGGGTTTTACCTCAAAGCTGCAAATGTTCCTTTACTTGATCAGTATGATGTACAGAAACCACCTCAGTGCTTTATTTACTTCATCAGTGACGAACATAAATATGTACGAAGTGTAATTATTGCTCAACCAAAGGCTCAGCTTCATGACTGTAAAATTCCTTTTTTCTAAGTCTTAATTTGTAATGTGTGCTACAGGAAGCTGTTTGCACTGTTACCATCACTGTTGTAAGTCCAGACAGGTCATTACAGTGGAGAGGGCTCTGATCTCTTCAACATTGAGTTACAATCAGTAAATAGCCATGCGGTTTTCACACTGCACTTCTTTGCTGTCATCCTTTCAGCCTCTGCTTGGCTGATTTGTATTTTTAAATGGGTTTTTTTTTTACCTGTAGGCCCGCTGCTGTTAAAGAGTCTATACATTTTATCAAAACACTTAAAGTCTTAATCAGTCTCTTCTCTTTGAAGTGGATTATCAAGCTGCACGCTGTTGAGGCTAAGCATTTAGTTCACCACTGATGTCTTATAGTTGCTGCATTGTTGACCATTTAATTCTATCTGACATAATACCATGGTGTGGATGCAGATCACCTTTATCTTTGAGATGATGTTAAGTTCTCTGCAGATCTTTATTGCAAATTGAGATCCTCCCTTGTGGATTTAGATTGCAAAAAGGGTTTTTCAAATGTATTTCTCAAAAGGCATTTCGAACCTTGAATGGTTAAAGTATTTAATCAAATGGTTTCCTTCTGATAGGTAGAGGAAGTGTGAACAGTGCTCACCTCAAACCTTCATGTCTGCAGAGGTGCACACTTTGTGGCTATTGTAACAACCCGTGCTTTCTTTTACAGCAGACATTGTTTTCTATTTAATGTGTTGATCTGTGTTGACTCTGTTGGAAGAGAATCTGGACAATGTAAATAATTAAACAATAAAGAAAATTAAAAGATATAAATGGATTGCCCTCTTTCTTCATCACAGATAAGAGCTACATGCAGAAGATAGAATTGCATTACATAAAGAGAATGATTGTTTTTGGAACATTTTTATTTGTTCAACATTAAGGCAAATATACAATCATATGACTTTTCATCCAAATATAATTATTTACAACCTAAACCTCTTTGGTTTTCATAATCAAAATAATATATAAAGGCACATAGGGAGCATTTTGCATTTCAACAGTATTGAGTAAGAGATTTCTGTGAGCTTTATAGATGCTAGTTTGTCAGAAAAGTCTCACCAATGATCTACTGATTACACGGGTGAGTTTTTCTTTCAGATCTTTAACCATCATGAGCAGCATAAGCATTCTCAAAAGCTTACTATACAGGAATTTTTATTTTGAAGCTTAACTTGAGTCTTGATTAACAAAAATAATCGATTAAATCGTGGCTAACCACCTATATAACAAAACATATATAAACATAACAAATAGTCATAGAACAAATGCCTTAAAAAACAACAGAAGGCAGAAGCAAGCAGAGTTCATTCTGCCGCGAATCAAACGATGCAGCTGGTGTCGTAACGCTTTCCTGAGTGCAAAGTTCAGACAGATCAGTAAATGAGAAGGAGCGAGGAAAGAAAGAAGAGTGTGACATTGAAAGAAGAGGATGCAAAATGACAATCAGTCTTAAGGAACATTTTACAAAAGAGATTTTTGTAGTGTTCAAATCCAAACGAGGGCTTTTGTAGAGTTTGCTACCATGCATTAATGTGTAATGAAAATGTTTCCTGCTAGAGCAACATCAGCAGCACCATCATTTGACAATAACACTTACTTAAAATAATGCATATTGCAAAACTAGTGTCACATGGTCAAGTTTGACTTCAAAGTAATACCTGGTAGGCAACTGAAGATCGCTGCTGAATTAAAGAACAGGCCCAGTTCAAGTGCTCTTCAAGAATTTGCTCCACTTCAAATGTAAAAGTAATACAAGAGCTGACTTGGCATGAACCTGGGAGGTGATTGAATGTGGAAAGTAGAGAACAAGACCTGGTGTGAGCGGAGCAACAACATTACAGCTCTGGTCCAACACCTGCAATAAGCAGTTTGACCAGTAGGGAGAAGCAAGAGACCACAGGTGTGTCTGCTGTTGTGTCTGTAGCAGCGTGCACAAGCTTTCCACTTCAGTCTTCGTGACAGTATTCATATGCAGTCTTTCTGTGACAGGATGTGAAGCGGTTTTAATACTGGGTTGTGGTTTGAGGGTTTGATATTTTGAGAATGCCTACTAACTGACTATCACTGTAAACCCTCTGCTTGCTCTGCTTTTTCACCAGAGAGCTCAGAGTGTGTTCTTTCTCAACTGAGATGTTGAACATTTCCCCAAAATATAAACAGTAATCCTTACTCTGTATTACTTACTGCATGTCAGAGAAAGACATTGAATAAAAAACTAAATTTGAAAATCTTAAAAAATATGATTTTGGGCTCAAATAAAATAAGAAATGCACTAGAAGATACAATTATCAATATCAATTAGCAGGGAGCCATATCTAAATGTAGCTATATCCGTTTTGGTATCCCTGGCACTCACAAGCATGCTACCCCCTGTCCCTGCTTCTCCACTATAAGCAGTGGACGTCTATAACCATCCTATAGCCGTCATTCATCAGAACACGTTAATATAAACACAGATAAACTCAGGGACAAGATAAGGCCCCGTGTGTTTTGGCACCAATGCCACAGGCAAAATGATATTTGGCTTATTCTGCTGTAAAGTAACAATGAGGCAGAACGGAGCATCTCAGTAACATTACAAACCCTTCCTTCTTCCCTTTGTCCATAAGGCAGTGACAGTGTGCTGTTTCTCCTTGTTGGGGAGTAATGAGATGCAGACCTGCGCTCCTAGGAGCTGGGAAGACGTGTGAAACCGGCTCACTAAACTCAATAAACCCAGTGCTCTGGCTTGAATTAGCTGGTACGTCTTTGGCCTCTGGACACTGCATCATCTTTCCTTCATATTCTTTGGTAGAACGGAAGTTGAATACATTTGAGGTTCATTTATCCCAACAGAAAGGGGATAAGACAACAGTTTAGGTTTTAAGTCATAACGTTTTGACATAACGAGGCACCAGATCTAATGTTTCTTTTGGGTGTGGTTCAAATAAGGACACAGTACATCACACAAAGCATCCAGGAACAAAGTGGAGTAGCTATTCAAACATCATTTTGTTGATGATGCACATTTTAAAAAACGATATGAAGTAGGAAGACATGTAGCGTGGAGTATGATGTTAATTCTAAGGATTTTTTGACATAAAATGTATTTAAATTGTATAACAAAAGTATTGCTTGATGCAGGATTGACTAAGACATTCTTTTACTTTTCTTTTTCACACGGTTTATTTAAATGTTTTGTATTCATCTATTCTCTGGTGGGAAAGACAAGCATGACCTTGCTCCCGCTGTCACCCTCACACCCTCTTCTGTCTCTCCTCTCTGTCCCTCTGCTGTAACACTGTCAGCTCGGCCGTCCAGCAGCCGTCACTCCTCTACGTAGATAATGATGCTTTCAGGAAGTCACCAGAAGTGAAACTGTCCCAAGGCCACTATTGAGACATGTTTCATTATCTCAGAGGGGAACAGCACATTTTCTTTATCTGATTGATAAAATACTCTTTTACTTGTCACGTCGGGAGGAAGTCTGGTTTTACACTTGTGCAATGTGCAAAATACAAAGTTCTTGAGACACCGAGCTCTTATGTGTGCACAATACAAGCTTAGCTCCCCACCCCTGGGGCTGAAATCGTAGAATCCACTCTGCCATGAGCGGCACTGGCCTGGTTCATTTCAAAGCTTCAGACGAACGCGGCTGGAAATGAATAATTAAACTTATTCAACAACCAGAGTTTGAAAGGATGATACAAGCCATCTGTGTGGCATCGAGGTGAGCCAGCAGGCTACAGCATGGACATGTTTTCAGGTTGGTGTGGGTGTGGCTGTGAGTGAGTAAGGGGCCCTCCCAGGGGTCCCAGTGCGTCCACCTTGTGTTCTCTCCCAGCAGGTCCCAGGGTCCCTCGAGCCAGCACCACCATGGTATCGGATGACATGCCGGAAAACTCAAAGGCAAAAGTCCCGTAAAACAACATGATGATGACGCAGAACAACCATTCAAAGATGGCCGACGCGTGTTGAAGGACGAAGCTCTCCTGACAAAAAAACACACCACCTGAGAACACTGTTAAGGTCAACAACAGCAGAGCGGTGAGAAGACATGTAAGTCAATGTGCAGACAGGCTGACACTGATCAGATTCAAACTCCTTTCAGTAGGGCTGCATCAGACGGTTGTATCGGACCACCACCTGATCACTCAAATACATATTTGTTCTATATGTTATTAAATAGTTTAGTTTTAAATATTTTTTACAGAATATGGAAGTTTTCACATTTTTCCTCTTGACTGTACAACATTGTCACTAGCCATCATTTGTATTTATCTTATCCAATGATTCATTATTCACGTCGACTGCTTCTATACATCCACATTGGAAAGCCTGAAGAGCTGAAATGCATTTTGGGTGCAGTTGGGTATGTCCCGTAGGCTCCAATTGCATTTTTTGATTTTCTTGTTTATGTAGTATACATTCGGGTAATTTTTTTATATAATCCACATGCTGTGCCCACTTTATATACTCAGTATCACATCGTACTTACTAAGATAGTTAACGTGTGGGCTACCCCTGGTGTAAGGTATATAAGAAATGATCTAATAAATATTCCTCAAAATGGCACGTTTTCACAGCCATGACTGTGTTTAAAAGCATGCACCATAACATATATATTGTAAACATTTGAGTCTACTCACAAAGTAAAGCTGTAAAAGACTTAAAAGAAGGCCTATAACAAACGATTTGACATTACATACCGGACCTGATGTCTCTGGCAGTAATAAGCTCTATGCTAAAGCACTATACGGCCTTGAAGGCTGCCATCTGTCAGTGGCTGGAGGATACTGAGCACCAAGGCTACGAAGGTCAGCAGGGTCATGCAGAGCCGCAGGTGGGCCACGTTGTACTCCCCCTGGGTCTTGGCCAGTCGGTAAGTCAGAGCTGACTGCACGCACACAAACAGCATGCTGGTGGGGAAGGCGATGCCTGCTCCGACATAGTGGAGAACTTTGGAATTATCCACCTTGGGTAGAAAAGAAAGGAGACATGAGGAGATAAAACGTGGTTAAATAAAAAATGGGCGAGAAAAGAGTTTATACACAAAGTCTGCAGCTGACATGTAGGAACTAGCAGACAGCTTCTGTATCAGGCAGTTGGGTCGGATTATTTATTGTTGTGTAATACTTTATTAGGCTTCTTTTGTAAGGAGCTAAAAGAAGAATACGTGGAAACGATAGCATGCTTTAAAGTAAGCGCTAGCGGGTAGCGACTCAACAAAACGCCTCCTTTCCCCTACTGGTCACAAGAACGATGAGAAACAATACACAAAAGAGCTGCCCAGGAGCATGTGACACACACACACACACACACACACACACACACACACACACACACACACACACACACACACACACACACACACACACACACACACACACT
>NW_011338486.1:566743-573160 GCF_000735185.1 Notothenia coriiceps
CACACACACACACACACACACACACACACACACACACACACACACACACACACACACACACACACACACACACACACACACACACACACACACACTAATTCAGCCAAATGACAAATAACAGTATTTTTTTGGCTGATGATGAATCGGTAGATACTGGTGAGTACATACAGAACATTCCTGTGCAGTAGGCTAATCCTTGAAAGTAAGTTATCCATACAATCAATATGAAAAAAACACACACACCATTAGTCTTATTTTTACAGGAGTGGAAAAATAAATCACAGCAAGCTCTTTCACACATGTTTCCACATGCCTTTGCTCAAACAGCAGTTTATTGTTTTAGCTTTCATACTAAAGTGGCTGTTACAAAATCCTATTTTTTCAACTGCATCACCGTCTCCATTTACAGGAACTACATCAAACTGGCACTGCAGGGTCTGAGTGTAGTGCCAATCTGTTACTCACTGTACACAGTAATGGAAAAACACACACCCATGCAACAACAACCATGCTCCGTTCTCCTTCTGGTAACTTCTGGTTTTAACTCCCGTTTTGTTTTTTGCAGAATGTTTCCTTTTCAGATGTTTAATATATCAAACAACTTTTGTCTCAAGAATATAACCAGCAGATTAGGCATAGACAGTATATTTAAATAATCCAACACTCCTCAGGGGTTTGTACTGCTTGTGTGCTGCCTGGTGTCACAGATTATATCACTAATCGTAGTCATTACCTGATGGCTTAATGAGCCGTCGCGGCATCAAAGTAAACCTTTGCTGTTCTTTTGTATGGAGGTTTTCACACTTTAGTATGCTCTCAATATGGAAACATTTGTTCATGGGAAACTACACATCTCTGAGCATCTGCCTTCATCTGTCACTGCTGAAACCTACTGCAGCTAGAAGTCACCAGAGTTTGTCCGGTTCTGTCATTTTTTTAAAGAATTGGTACCACATTTTATTAAATACATTGATCCTGTCAATATAAAAAATCAATAGACACATGATCATCTAAATGTGTGTGTGTGTTACTGTAATGTAATACAGAGCGTGTGCAGGATAATCTGAGGTGTGAGGATGTAGCACATGTGGGAACAAGACCAACAGACATCCAGCTCTCTGCCAGCATCAGTTTTCATTTTCTGAAAATTGAACCAAAAGTGAAACTCTTTTGACTTGACCGTTGAAACCACAACTGCTGAACCAAACGGCTGCCAACATTTGTAACAGAAATTTCACAACCACATATTGCAAATCCCATTCAAGCAGACGGACAAAAAGGGGGTCCTGAATAAGTGCCTATATGACATTTATATCTATAATCACCGGAGACATATTCATGCACATAACATATGCTTTCAAATGTTAGCCATGATTCCTTGGACATTGTTTCTAATACTTTACACAACCATCAGTGCTTTTCAAAAATCAATATTTCTTAAACGGACTGCAATCCTTTAGGATGCAGTTGAACGGCACCGATAGTCAGCATCATCTGTACGTCATCTTCCTCTCTCTCCTCCTCCTGACGGCAGCTCATGAACTAGCCGTGTCCCTCTCGTGGACCTCTGTCTGGCAGCGATGTGCTTTTCCATCATCTAGTTATGTGCTTCTCTGCCCAAACCATCAGACCACCTGACAGGAAAAGCCCCAGCGGCCGCACCACATCTGCTCTGCCAAAGCCTTTACGTAACCCACAGCTACATACGTGTTGTGTTTCTGCTACTTTCTCTCCCTTTTCTCTGTTGGGTTCATCAGATTTTGGCTGCTGTTCTCTCCTCTGACTCTCCATTGTTTGCCAGGGGATGCTGTGTCATTATTCTTTTGAGCCTGGGCTTGATTTTGACAACAGAATTTCTTTTGTCATGTGGTTTAAAAAGTGTAATCATCTTCAATGACATCTCTATTTCCATCCCACTGGAATGCCTCGACTATAAGCCATGTGATGTCTGTGAGCGAGGCCTGTGATTGGTTACAGAGGGCCTCAGCCTCACACACCCTGTCTGCTTTGCTCCTCTCCATGCATGGCCAGACCTGATGACTCACTTCCCCCTGGCCCTTCCCGTGTAATTCCTCCCAGCTCTGCAGAGCGGAGGCCCCAAAGGAAAAGCGGGAAGAAGGTGAAGACGACCTTTGAGCATTCTCAAACAAAATACCACTGCAAACCTCTCACACCTCTACGGCTATTGTTTGTCTCCATCTTCCTCAGGACACAGTGGCCTCTAGACAAACATTGTTTAACTACTGTAAGATGTCATATCATCCATAGACAACATTTAGTTAAGAGTGCTTCGGCCACACCTTACAAACAGCATGAGCTCAGTCTGATCATAAAGAGACACAGAGTTGCCCCAATAGATTTTTGTAACTAGTGATTAATTTACAGATTCAACGGTTAATCTTTAAGTCTATAAAATGTCAGATATATACAATAACAATGACATCTGATACACTCAAGGAACATTCATTCTGCTTTATACTGAGGAATGTTTTCATTCAAAAACAGGAACTTTAACAGTGAATTTCTTTCAGAACTGGTCTGCCTTTTGGCAATTCAAAAGGCCCACATGTGTTAGTACTGTAACCTGTCTGCTCCCTTCTCGTATCTCTCACACATTATTTACCATAAACAGTGAACTATTTAACAGTCTTTTCCAATTTGAAAGGCAAAACCTGAATGTTAACAACATTCAAAGACGTATCCAGCCTTTTATCAAAAAATAAAACCGTGTCTATTTGATCTCTGAGCCTCCCCTCCCAAACTTACAAAAATACCAAGGATGTCTCCTCAAAGCTACTTGTAGTCTGGGCATCGAGCCAGTGCTCCAAATATGTAAACTTCATGAAATTCTTTTCCAAAGAACAAATATCTACAGGAGAGAAATTCAAGTCAGTTTTCCTCACTTGAACTACCGGAGAGAGCAGGAGAACAGTGTGTCTCTGATGGCAGAGCAGACTTTAAAAACACCTGAATGTACAAAATCTTAGATACAAGTTGTTTTTCTGTGTGTATCTGTGTGCACGTGATAAAGAGGGGGCGAGGAATAGTGTCATTTGAGGAAGATGAAAGCAAATGAAACAAGCTGAGTCATGGACACAGGCCTGAATGTCATTGAGAAAGAGACATTTCAATGCCAGGCAGTTTTCTTCTGGGCTGCAAACTAACGGTTACTTTGTATTGACAATAATTCTGCCATGTGCAATGAAAAATAGCCATCATTATATTCTTAAAACCAAGGTCACCACATGTGAAAGAGAAAAACAACAAAATAGTCACCTTAAAATGATGTAAAAACCACCTAAAGCACAAATCTTAACACTTTGCTGTCACAGTCTTTAACTTTCTAATCAACTCTGACTCACATTTTGAGAGTCATTTTACTCATCTATATTTCCCTTGTGGTTTCATATTACTTTCCTGCTATTTCATCATTTTCTATATTTGGAATTGCATTGTATGTCTGTGTGATGAAGGTAAACTGGACCCTCGTACCTGGAAGTTGCCCACCATCATGAGTCCAGCGGCACAGATCCAGCCTGTGGAGAGACCCGCCGTGTTGAGAACACAATTTTGTTGCTTCTCAATGACGTGGGCGTAGCGGAGCAGCACGATCACCATAACTACAGAAGAGAAACAAAACGAGACAAAGACAAGATGAGTCAGTGATGGTTGGATCTGATGAATTATACAGGTTGCTACACAAATCACTACACTAGCAGAACAGTGAACTGCTGTGAGGGAGGGATAACAGGTTATGCTGTTTCTGGAAAAGTCCGCTACACACTGTTGTTATTGCGCGTTATTATTTCACCATGCCTGGCTTCAATTTATTTCACACACTAGCACACCTCACAAAAAACACAAGATTTGCTTGGGAGCTGATTAAAAAGACAGGAAATGGCGGGAAAGTGAGAATGCTAAATGGGTGGGGGTTGGTCTAAATCTTGCATGAGATTAAAAGAAGAGGGGAAACGAAGTACAGTGTATGGGACAGATGACTGCGGATGTGCTAATGGGCTGTGACTGGGGGTATTGTTGGTGCACGGAGGAGCTGACCCCCGCTTGGTGTCTCTTTGTTAGCTCCTCACGGATGGTGCTTCACGCGGGCTGACTGGGCTTGGTGAAAGCGGGGGGCAAAGGGGGCGAGGGGAAAAAGACGAGGCTGAGACATTCAGAGGGGGACAGGGAGCCCCTGGTGTCTTGACCTGACGCTCATATATTTTCTTGGAGACTAAACTGTTGTTTTAAATCTGTCAGCATCTGTGTGAGAGACGGGCTCTAAGACGTTCTGTGCTGCCAAATGAGAATAAAATGGAAACCGTGGTCACAGAGAGGAAAAAAACCATCAGTGCAGGACTTAACAATGTCAAGCTTTGTCTCCACGAGTCAGGGTTTGGATACACTGTGGCCCGTCTGTGGCTAGTAAACCGAGAGATTTCAAGAAGTTTTGAGTAATATCCTGTTAGTACAAAGTGTGAAAACGGCACGGCTTTCTTCTACAAACTGCCAAGAAAGTACAATGAGTATACTTTATGATATTTTGGAATATAGGATTAATTGTAATCCAACAGTCATTTTAGCTGGTATCTGTGTTTTTCACCATAAATGAAAATAAACTCATTATATTAATGTATTTATTGGGCAAAACAGATACAAAATGTTACATACAATGCAACAGATGAAATGTTCATGTGTATCTGGTGCCACAGTATTACCAATAATTATATTACGTTATAAAAATGTATAACAATGTTATGTTTGTTCAGATCCTCAAGCCTCAGCTTTTGCGTGAGTGCTGTTGTTTGTTTTCCCTCTGCACTAAGAATCTTCTTGGCAGTGATTTAAGTTACAATCATGGAAAAACCCACAGCAGTGTCTCCAGGCTCGGAAACAATCTAGTCTCTTTTTTTCCTCCTCGTTTTTTTTATGTAAAAAACACTGTAGCGCTGAAGGGACAAGAAAGTAAACTGCAGTTTATTTAATTAGATTACAGCTTCTTCGTCCAATTGCTGCAGACTGGTTGGCTGTGGATTTTCTCTATTGAAACAAATGAGTTTTCATCATTACAAATGAGCGTGCTTGAACTGGCTGGCATCAAGTTGTTTCTCTAAACTGATGTAAGCTCGGCCTGAAGGTTAAAGGCATGGAAGAACATGTTCCCATTACTCTATGGAGAAATCCTTCATGCTTAGGCTTTATTTGTGCTCTGTAACCTTTGAGGCACATTCTGTTTTCTGGAATAACTTTTGGAGGATGCATGTCGTGATGATGAGTCACAGCATAAAGGTTACATGTCTGAGGAGTTAGCAGCATGGCTGACGCCCACCTGGCCTCAGACAGTTAGGACAAGCTGCTGTGATACATTTGTATACTGTCTTTCTACGTTACCAGACACAGCACTATATCATTTGACTCCAATCATCCATTCACATACATCTTAATACACTGATGGTGGCAAAGCTATCATGCAAGGTGCTGGCCTCGTGCCTTGATCAAAGAAACGTGTGGACTATATTTAGATGTAGATGTTGGCAATTTGATTGTGTTGTCAACAGAAGGAATCAGTTTACATATTGCCATTGCTAAGCTCTGATCTCCTTCCACACAGACGCCCACTCCTTTTCTCTGAACTCAGGAAGCCCAGAGGGGAAAAGTTTGGCTCAAACCCACCAATGCTACTCTTCCGTGGAAGTCACCTCTCAACAACGTGGATTTACAGTAACTGATGCACAAGCCTGCTGCCACAAACACAGACTGGCTTATGCAATCGCACATAGACGTTAGCAAACGGTGCCAGTGCATATTCCCACTAAAGTCCCATCAGCCACACCACACCTCGCAGTTAAAAGAACCCTGCTGTCCCCTCAAGTAGATATGTTTCAACCCAAACAAACGGCTGCATTCTCTCCCACAGGAGCATGCTGAGAAAGAAAACATGCATTGTCTTTGAAACAGAGTGTATACACTGGCCAGGAGGTGGGAACTGCCTGGAATAAAAACGAGAAGTATAATTATGAGGCAATGTGCAGTCCAGGGAGTGCAAGATATCCCAGATAAAAGTGAACCTCTGAGCCGACTGTAGCAGGCACAAAGCGAGACATAAATCAATAGGCTAAGAAGCTAAACACTAGTTATTTACAATAGCCTCTTGTATAGCCACATGCCTCGACTGCTTAGCCCGCTTTTGTAGAGCCTTAATAACTTGCTTTAAAACTGGTATTAACACACGCTGAGATCAGACTCTCTTGACAGTAAAGAAAATGTTTAATAATCCCAAGGAAGCCCTCATTTTTGTAGCTGTATTTACAATTAATTCCTATGTTTTCTTCTATTTTTGGTTTTAGATTTGAACCTTTGTATAATCAACAGTGTTTCCCACAGATCTGAAATATACTTGGGGGGTTGGTGGTAGCGGGG
>NW_011338486.1:573214-579795 GCF_000735185.1 Notothenia coriiceps
TTGAGGTGACGTGCAACAACATTAACATTAACCTTTCTGTTGGTTGCTTGTTAGCAGACCCTTCACGCGATGGCAGAGCGAACAGGTACAGGCAGGTACTACCCACAAATAAACATATGGACATGGGTTACTATTTTTTTTTTTAAATGGTAAATGTATTTAGGAACATATCAATGTGATTTTAAGTGGGGGTGGACCTCAAATCCTCTAGGGGGGTCCAGGGGCATGCTCCCCCGGTAAGATTGTTTTTTAATTTTTGAGTTAAATGCATCAATCTGGTGCACTTTCAGGGGAAAATAAAGAGACTAGATCTATGGGAACGCCTATATGGAACAGAACTGTATACATTTCAATAATCCTAAAATCATGGCCATAACCAATACCATTTCCAATATGAAAAAAACACTGAAACTTGTTTATTTATTTATTTTTGGTTCATTTAGTTGTGAGTGTGTCTGTGCTCCTGAATCAGCCTCTCCTGTCTCCCTCCTCCCCCCCCTGCTCCTCTCCCTCCTCTCCTCCCTGCTCCTCTTTGAGGCAGCAGCAAAGACTAGTTTTAGCTCTCAACAAGTTTTAAAAGTGTATCTTACCTTTTTTCACCTAGTTAACTTTTTATTTATTTATTCATGCATATTTTACTAATCACTACCCTCTCAAATGGAAATATGTGTTTACAATAAATAAATAAAAAGTTAACTAGGTGAAAAAAGGTAAGATACACTTTTNTATGTGTGTGTCTCTCTGTGTGTGTGTGTGTGTGTGTGTGTGTGTGTGTGTGTGTGTGTGTGTGTGTGTGTGTGTGTGTGTGTGTGTGTGTGTGTGTGTGTGTAAAATAACTCAGGGCTGAGTATCCTGCCTGCCACCGTGGCAGTTCAGAGGCGAAGCATTGGTCTGCACTTTACCAAGTAAACACACACACAGGCGTCGGCTTACATTTGGGAGGAAATCTAGACACTCCCGCTCTTTTGTGCAGCTTTTATTCAAACTGGGCTTTCATAATTAAAGGCCAATTGTATAATCTGAATACTTTAGTTTCTTTATCAAATCTGGAGTAAATAGTTAGAGAAGGCCATCAAAAAAAAATCACTATCTTGACACAATGCGCAAGATTATGTAAACGGAAATATTAAGTAGGCCTCAAACTATTTATGTACCTATACGTAACATCAGAGATGTTGCTAACTATCCTCACCAATGCAGTGCTGCTGTTGTTCTGTCATTTGCAATTTAGTTGGAAGGTGAGAGAGATTCAAATGTTCCAGTTTATAACTATATATTCAGCTACATCATATGCTGTTTGAGTTGGTCAGTAATAGACGGAAATCGAACTATGTCAAATAAAATCGACAAAATATACATAATCCCCAATCAAAATCCTAAATGCATCTCATAATTGTTTCAAAGGCATGGGTGTGAGAATAAGCTTACTGAATGTGTGTGTGTGACCGCAGTCAGCTGAGGAGGCTTTGGTTTTGCATGAGGCAGGATCTCGGGCACAGACGGCCTGTGTTTACTGTCTTCTGCTTTCCCCTCCTACAAACATTTCCCATTCCTAGAGTGGAGTATTCAGTAGGTGAAAAGTCAAAGCCTTAATGTTGGTATATGAGGAAGTGTGCCCCCCACACCACCCCCCCTTTTCCTTTGTTGCATGGGCAGAACTACATATCTGACAACATGCTTTATTGCACAACACAGGAGATGAATTAGTGTTTCTGTTGCTGTGGACTGTGCGTAGGTTGTTAACAGTAGTCCTCTGATTTATTTCTGTCTACTTTATCTTGCAGTAAATGTGGGACTCTTCCCCCGGAGAGCTGCTTCTTCAGCCTGATCTGCAGCACAGGCTCATTCATGGGTAAGCATCATGTGCACACACAAACATTTTACATACATACATGAGGGCAGGGGAATATAGTGAAGTCCCATATCACAATGTTTGACCTCAAAAAGGATATTGTGGGGTTTGCTATTGGTGCTTTTACAAACTATTTACACATACACAATTTTGGATACATACCATCAGTAATGGGGATGTAATAATTAATAACAAAGTCTGTTATCTTCAAAATGCTTGCTTTTTGAGACAAGCTGGCAAAACATAAACATACTCAGGTTACTACTATATAAAAAGGAAACTGGCTAATCCTCACAATTCAAACCTGGAACAATCATAATTTTGTATCATAAATCATTAATTAACTATCAAATAATTGAAATTCTGTTGATCGACTGATAGTTTTATTACTACATATAATATCCAATCCAAAGTACATAAATATAGGATACATGAGTAATAAGAAGCATCGCTTTCTTTTATAAGTTATTCATTAAAAATATATAAATCGGTTCTGCAGAAGTGACTAGTTTCTTGTCTTGTTGGTACTAAATGTAGTTTTTATGAACAGTTATTTTGCCCAAGTTGAGACTGAGAGTAGTATTAGTTTTGTTTCCCTTTTTAAGAATGCCAGTCTGTGCAAAACATATAACCACACTGACCAAAAGCCAGTGAAAACCTTGCATGTTGTCATATCTAAATAAAGGGGGAGGTAAAAGGACAACAACATACGCTTCAGAATGTTTTATACAGCCTCCAACACATACATGCTGAGTGTGTATTTTCAAAGGGACAAGGGAAACATGCATGATATGAAAGTGAGGGAACGAGCGCCCGTGTGCAGGTCTGTATGAGTCTACACATGCTGTTCCCTGTGTTAACTGCCTGCCTGACTATCCTGATCCAGTTAATGTTTCCCAGCTGTGGCTTAGACATGTTCAGTGTGTGTATGCACTTATATAAAGCGGGGGATAGGTCCCTTTGCCTAGTTTGTCTTCTCATCAGGAGCCTCCGTGCCTTCAGCAGCTATTTAAGGCCTGTGTGATCGGCCGGCTGTGGACTGTTGCTTCTGAAAGGCAAGCAGAGAAAGACTCATGATGAGACCATGATCCTCAAAATAAGCTGTATGCTGTGTGTTTTTGACATCTTAATTACAGCTATACTCTTTGGCTGTGACAATAATAGGGGAGCCTTTCTCTGTGTATGTGTGTGTTTATATAGAGTGAGACTGTGCGTGAGAGATCCAGGCAGCAGACGGTTGCAGCTCAGTGTGAAGGCCTGCTCAGGCAGCAGTGAAAGTCTCACATTGGAGCAGCTCTGTTAGCAATCCATGACCCCTGAACCACAGCAGGTCACCCCTGTGCACATAAAGGTGTTTGTGTAAGAGAAAGACAGGTAGGCTAAGCACTGCACTGTGAAAAACAAAAAATTGAATTTCCGTATCCAGCACTTGGTGTTGCTTATTTGAAGATAATGCTCTAGCACTTAAAATGGTTTGTCTTATTACAAGATTATTGCTGTTTTAAGTTATTCATAGTTGATTCCTCTTTAAGTTGTACGGTTAAAAGCGTAAGCTAAATTAAATGTAATGTGATATGATAATGCTGTTGAGTATACAAACATGTAGAAAATCGATTTAGAAAAGTTAGGTGGCGACTTAAAGGGGACCTATCATGCAAAATGCACTTTGTGATGTCTTTTATACATATGTGTCCCTGGTGCGTCAGGGAACTCACGCAGCGTCAGAAAATAAAACCCTCTCTCTTTTCCTCCGTACCCAAATCTTTTAAAAACGGGTGTACAACGAGCGGATACAGATTTCCATCCGAACTGACGTCAAATCGGCAGCGGACCCACTGAAAGTTGCTATCAGAAACAATGCCTGACGTGTTTTGGACGTCTTTGTTTACATTAGCAAGCCTCGCTAACACTCAGAGCTAACCTGTACTGGAGAGCACATGTGTTTAAAAAAACAGGAAATAAAAAAGGAAATCACCTGTTGATAAACCTGCAAGAGAAAAAAGCATTTGAGCTCCATACTATTTCAGAATAATCCTTGACGTGGTTTAAACAGGATGGCGTTTTATCACAACCGAATGTAACTTGATCTCCGGTAGAATTCTGATCAGGCATTAGCTCCGCCTCCTCTTATTTATTTTTTTCAATCTAAGGACCCAAAATCTGCGTTTCTCTAACAGGGCTGCAAAAGAGGGGAATGAGCAGAATGAGGCATGGCTACAATGGGTGAACTGTTCGGTATTTTGAAAAAAAAACTTCACAGAATTTTTTTTATATAGGTATGGGTTTTATATAGGTATGGCCCTACAATATATTTTCAAATATAGCATGATAGGTCCACTTTAATGTATCTGACGAACAATTTGGCATTTCAGTGCATACAGCTTAAAAAAACGACACAATATTGTATATTGCCTGTCTTTAATGTTAACTCTGAATCGATTTAAGTGTAATTCTGTCCTTAGTAAGTGTGTTCAGCTCAGAGCCATAAATGGTGTGCTTTAAAAAAGAGAAGTCTGGAAGTACTATGTCATGNGGGGGGGGAGTCTAACTGACCTTATGAGAGGTACATTGTCTAGCGTGCAGCACAAGGTTGGCCCGCTCTGCAAATACAGATCCTCTTCACATGATTGGTTGTACAACCTGGAACATCAAACATACATGTTCATTTGTGCACACAATAAAAAAAAATCACATTTATTTAAGCTTTAGAAATATTAGTACAACTTTATTCCTGCGGTTAAATGACCAATTGCAGACGCATTTCGAATAATTACTATCACATTTGTTCTTAGTACGTTTGGAATAAATAGTTAATCTGTAAAATAATAAAAATGACGAAGAAAAACAGGGACCACGAGGGATCACCAGATGGCAAGGATTGAGTTTGTGGGATCATCAGAGGTCAAATAAAGCAGCATACAGTCTAATTGATCAACATACCAGTTATCCACAGGGCAGACATGTTGATTGTACAGGGCCATGGCGTACCTGAAATATAAATAGTATGATTAGCCGGGAAAAAAGAAACAATGTTGGTATATTGTAAATCGTCTCAAGTGAGTGAAAAAGTAAAACATTTAGAATAAGGTTCTAATAATACGCAAATAACAGTGGAGTCTTTATCTACGCTGTTGTCTTAGTAACATAGCCCATGACTACACTTTTACTACCAAAATGTCATTTGATCATATCCTGCCAGTCTGACCTTCCACTGATTTAGTTAAACCTGTAGGACCAGACGACCTGACATTCGATTGTTCTTATCTCTCTATCGAGGACTCGGAGGTCAAAAGACTGGTTTGTCTTTCACAACTGGTTTAATAACTGCTGATACCCAACAGTGATGTTTAGTCAGGTCACTGACCACCGACATCCACTAAGAGGTCAATGGCCAGAAGATCAAAAGATAGAAACACATATTATTGAAGATATTTTGATATAAGTGTACTTTTGGATCAACATCATCCTCCATGTTGTGTTTCAAGATGGACATGTCAGGACTGGAGGGACGAAAAGGGAAACTCTGGAAGGAAAAGCAATTGTCACCTTATCCCCTCGCTATTTACGAACACACATGCTGTCAACACTGATAAAAATAATATCTTTAACTGCTAGAAGAAAGATGGGAAGACAGACGGTCAGAGACAGACACAGAGACTATCTATCCAGATTTGTGAAAGCAGTCCTGGTTCAGTAGGAGGTTAAATACCAGTTACAAATGTTTCCGGGGTCGATAGTATCCAAATCACTCTTTGAACCACGGAGTGATATCATAAAGGCGCACACACACCTGCTCCCCAAAAGACACTAACAAGCACAGGCCCTCGTGTCAACACACATAAACACAAGTAAGACTATATTTATTGGAACCAAGACCTATTATATGAGTTACAAATGGTGGTGTTTATAATATTCAAATCGATTAGTGAAATTTGAGTGTCAAACTATAGAGTGCAAGGTCTGACGCTTTAAAATGACTGACTTCAATGTTGTAAAAATATAGTACCACACAGATATATAGTTACAATTATATTATAGTTGTGGGTACATAACTAGAAATATCAGGTAAAGAAGTCCCCCCCCCCAATCCACTACATCATATGGTTATACACTGAACAAAAATATAAACGCAACGCTTTTGTTTTTGCTCCCATTTTTCATGAGATGAACTCAAAGATCTAAAACATTTTCTACATACACAAAATAACCTTTTCTCTCAAATATTGTTCACAAATCTGAAAAAATCTGTGATAGTGAGCACTTCTCCTTTGCCGAAATGTTGTGAATCGAGTGGCCCAAGGTGGTGGTGGGGTTATGGTACGGGCAGGCGTATGTTATGGACGATGAACACAGGCCACTCGATTCACAACATTACCCTAACCCTAACCCTAACACCAGATACTGACTGGTTTTCGGACCCCCCCAGAACCCCCCAATAAAGCAAAAATGCATGTTTCAGAGTGGCCTTTTATTGTGGCCAGCCTAAAGCACACCTGTGCAATAATCATGCTGTCTAATCAGCATCTTGATATGCCACGCCTGTGAGGTGGGATGGATTATCTCGGCAAAGGAGAAGTGCTCACTATCACAGATTTTTTCAGATTTGTGAACAATATTTGAGAGAAATGGTTATTTTGTGTATATAGAAAATGTTTTAGATCTTTGAGTTCATCTCATGAAAAATGGGAGCAAAAACAAAAGTGTTGCGTTTATATTTTTGTTCAGAGAT
>NW_011338486.1:579835-598051 GCF_000735185.1 Notothenia coriiceps
GAAACGTGCAGTTTTGCTTTATTGGGGGGGGGTCTGGGGGGATCCGAAAACCCTAGGGTTAAACCCTAACCCTAACCCTAACCCTAACATGTCACCCATTTAGCATGTTTGGGATGCTCTGGATCGGCGTATACGACAGCGTGTTCCAGTTCCTGCCAATATCCAGCAACTTAGCACAGCCATTGAAGAGGAGTGGACCAACATTCCACCGGCCACAATCAACAACCTGATCAACTCTATGCGAGGGAGATGGGTTATTTTGAGAGAAATGGTTATTTTGTGTATATAGAAACTGTTTTAGATCTTTGAGTTCATCTCATGAAAAATGGGAGCAAAAACAAAAGTGTTGCGTTTATATTTTTGTTCAGTGTAATAGATCTGTTATTTCGGTACTTTAGAAATTAATGCATTTTCTTTTACACGTGAAAGCTTGTGTTAAGTATTCAATTTGGCGTTATTTCACAGTCATCCGCTCTGCACTGTATTACACTACACTATAGAGGATCTATCATAAAATCCTACACATAAAAAGGTCAAGTTAAACTATAATTATTACTAAAAAATCCATTAACGAGACTTAAAACCAATAGATATCAAGTCCAACCTAAGATAAATAATTACTGGGAGAAAATCAACATGTTGGAGTGTTTATTTGTGGCTTCCTAATTTTCAGTTTCAGACTCAAGTGTGAGCAAGTAAAAGGCATAATTGAATGAAGATGACATTATTTGTTTGGGTACTGACTAAGGGAAGAGGGAGGCACGAGTGGCATGTGAAAGGTATACAAGCCAGATGCTACTCTTGCATAATGCAGCGAGGAAGCCCACCGCCATCAGGTAGAAGGTTCCAGTGCTCCAATACAATGATACTACTATACTTACCAAGGGGGAAAGATGTAGGAAAAGTAACTGCAGCCAGCTGAAGTGATCACATTTTCCACAACTTCCAAGGAAACTTGTTGTGTTTGGTCAGCTTCCAAATATAAAACAGCAGCAGGGCCTTTCTGGGACATTTCTAAATAGAGCGGTCTTTTTTAGCACTATGTTAAACTAAACTGGTGCCTTCTGCGCTCGGGGGAGTCTGAGTAATAATAGGTTTGTTTACATAATTAGACCTCTATCGAAGCTCAGCAGTGGTAGTAAACTCTAATTGCATGCCTTTGAGCAAAATATAGGTGGAAAAAGCCATGTTGTTTTATTTAGGATAAGGACTTTTACAGAAGGATCTGATGTTGACAGTTAGAATTCCCATAAAACTGAGCAAAAAAACAACATATCAGAAACCACAGGAAAGGGTGTGATGCACAAACTGTGAATTCATTTTAGTAGTATGGACTAAGCTCCAGTCGCTTCTCTGGCTGTTTGCTGTAGCTCCTAAAATGTACAGTACTATTAAACTAAAGCAAAACTGCTTAACTCCTAACTCAGGAGAAGAATCAAAGGTCCTGGGAGGGCAGAAATCTTCTTCTGCCTGCACACAGACATTTCGTACACTGGGCATGGCCTCCAGATGCTGAGTGAAAGTTCTGCTTACTATGACCGCCCTCCAATATTTACCTTACTCCCACCCATTCGCCCACAGTGAAAGAGGGAGTTACATAACATGTCACATCCTTTGACATTCCTCCAGTCTGGAAAAGGACCCTTGACTGCTCTTAGAAACAAGGCGCCATTGTCGAGGTAACGGGAAGGAAGCGGGTTTAAAAAAGGGACTGACACTAGGCAGCATTAGGCAGCATTTGGCATCTTAGCTCAGATATCTTACTACCTCAGAAACAATTGTCAAAACAAGAACTAAATGGGCAAAGCTAGCACTGATTTTCACCTGCATGTACTCCAACTTTGTATTTGTCTGACTGTGACGCAAACAGTCTATAGTCTAAAGCAACATTAGCAGCTCAACCATGTCTTTTGTGCAAAGCCCTGCACACCTGAACACACACTCCTGATTAGACTGTGAAGCAGCCATGTTCACAAACACTAGTAATTGGTGTGCAAGATCTCAGCTTTGGCATCTGATTAGACTGAAAACTCCCCAAGCAACTCATCATAGACTGCTACAATCTGGAATTAGGCCATCTGTCTCTCTCCCCTTTGGGGTGAGCATTCCTTCTCCCATAGAAACAACAGAGCAGAGAGGAGAGACCTGTCAGCCCAAAACATAGCAACAAGGTAATCACTCCTTCCTCTCTGCTACATACTATCAGATACCATACTGCAGACAGATATACTGCAAACCTGCAAGTCTCTCTTTAAAAGAGCGGTGATAATCCCAGATCCTTCCTGGAGAGCGTTAAACATGCAATCGCCATGACTCCCAGGAATTCAGCGTAAATATGCAGTGTTGCTCTCAGGCTGAGGTATCAAAAGGTTTTAGACTCAACATAAACAAGATTTACAATGTGTTCTATTAAGGCCTGGGTATCACTGCATGTAGTCTATGTCAAAGATAATTTGTTCAAATATCATTTTAATTGTGATGATATTCTGTTATGTACACTGATATATTTATTAAGAAAGATATATGCAGAAGTCCTATATTTGTATAAAACAAATTGTCCAATGTGTATGCAGGCAGAACAAGTGTGTGTTAAATCAGGTTTATGGCTCTATTAAGCTATTAAAAGGTGTATACAGAGTGCGATAGCGGGCCAAATGTGCTTTATTACACCATTGCACATGAATACACTGTGTATTGTTCCTCCCTGCAAAAGTGTTATAAATCTGTCAGGGATAAGGTGTTATCTTTGTGCCTGGTTGAATTTAATAAAACCGTGCTACTGGCCAAATGTGTCTCTTTCAAAATCTTGTGGGTTACAATGCAGAATTGAAACTAGTGTTTCTTTTACTTTTGGTAAAACGGTTACTGTATTGGTTTGGCAGAAAGGATTACAAAGCTGTTATATAATTAAGCGATGTATCATACTTGACGTAAAAAAAACTTGCACTAAGCATCACTCACTACCAAGGCAGATGAGCATTGTACACACTTTTTCAGTTGCAGCCGACTTGAAAAGGTACTTGGTTGTGTTTGATTTGAGTTTTAGAAACAGATTTTAAGGAAATGTCCTACTTACACAACCCATATCCCAGTGATGGTCAGAACTGGGAGGCTAACGGGCAGTATCATCCAGAGAGACATCTTCCAGCACCTTGAGCAGCCACTTTCTTCTTTTTCCTCTTCGGCCAGCCGAGCAATATCTGCTCAGGTAGTACTAACATTTAACTGAGTGTGGCTGACATCTACATTGCCACGAACATTTTCTTAAAGATAGAGGATAGTAGATGGACAGGTGTGTCCTTTATGCTGGGGAATGAGAAGAGGGGGAGAAATGAGTAAAGTCAGTACCTTTACCTAATGATCGAAAGCAATCTTCATCAAGCTCTGCCAGTTAGAGAAATCAGAGCAAGTCTCCCTAGCATGTTTATGTAAAGCATACAGCAATTTAATGTATAAAGACAAAAAAGTAGGGCTTTACATCTGTTAACCTGTTTCTGGAGATTTCTTCTAATTGGTGGAGCTATACAATGTTGTTGTGGACTAAACCTAGGTTATCCTATTCAAGATTTTAAAAGTTGTTTTTCGGAAGTTTAACTGTATTTGACTGTCTGATTTAACAACGATGATGCTTGTCATTCTAATACATTGTATATATTGGTGATGTGTAACATTGACTCAATTAGTACACTTTTCCAGGTACATGGGCCTTACTTGAACACCAGCATTTATGTTATTTTGATTCTACTTCCCTACAACTAAGAGGAACATATTCTACTAATACAAAATATTTTCAATAAATGATGATATCCTACAGTTGATTAGTCTGCCCAGTAGTATATACTACAACAAAATAATGCATTGCAAATATAGGATTCTGAGATTAGTCCTTATGTGTGTATTTTGTACTCAATTTAGTTGTACTTTTACTTGGAAGAAAATCTGTAAATGCAGGACTTTTACCTGCCATTTACCTAAAATGTGGTTTTACTATATTGCACTAATATGTGTAGTTAAATCTAATGTGTGGTAAACTGCATCCCTTCTCATGGCACATGCTAAAAGCTGCTCACCTTCAAGGGTCTAGCTAGCAACAACGACGAACATCAAAAGAAAATCATTGACTACTCACCTTCTGTCTCAGTGTTCACTAGTACGTTTTTTGCAGCTTTTTGGTAACTTTGAGTACGCCGAACACACCTCTGGAAGCCGAAAAATATTCCACACAGACGGGACGCAATTAAACTTGTTTTATATATGAATCCTGTATTTTCTTTCCCGAACAACTGAATCCCGTTTTCCGTGTTTCTCTTTGAATCAAAGGGGGAGGCTCGCTCTCAGTCGGTTTCGTTGCATCTCCGCCACGAGACACTCCACAGTATCCAGCTGTTAGGCTCCGCCCCCTTAGACCTGCAGTGTGCGCTGCATTTAAGTTTGTTGGCACAACAGGTGGGCGGGTCGAGGGCAAAATAACCAGTTTCAATCAATAGTTTGTCCTATTTTCAGTGATGTAAGAAGTGCTCAGATGTTCTACTTAATAAAAGCAGCAATACCTAAATGGAAATGCTCAGGTAAAGTACAAGTACAAATTGTACTTACGGACAGTAGCCTACTGCAGTAAATGTGCGTAGACCAATGCATATTTTACAGTATGATTATGCTTTTCAAGATAAACCTAATAACTGTGTTACCACCATTAGTGTTATAACCTGTGGAGGTCATGAGCACTTCTAATTATTTTAAGTAAATGTTTCTTATATGAGAAAACTACCACTGTATTGCATATCTAAAGTAGTCCTATATAAAAACAAGCAAAACACCTCATTATAACAGTCATATGGAAAACGAATTCATTGTTGTTGTATCCTACATGTACTACTTCAATTATTAGTTGATCGTATGGGTCGTTTTATTCTCTCACTGGACAGCCAAAAGACTCAAAGATGCAGGTCCCACCTGTAGAGACGAAACGTGTTTCTGCTGCCCCCTGGAGCTTCAACCATGGTATGTATATATTACTTGTTAATATGTGTATGCACTAATGAGGACCAGCAGATGGTGGTGGAAGGCAATAATCCATTGAGTCTGGTGATTATTGATAACAAATACAATCACTTTTATTTAATTTCTGTTGATTATCAAATCGTTTTTACATTTGTCACATCATCACAAGTGGCATATGAAATGTTGTTTCCAGGTTTTCCCCAACATCTAAAGGACGTATTTGTGTATAATTAGAGCAAAGATGGTGTATAGACTCACATCTTGCATAACTAGAATGCAGAGATACAACACAGTATACCATTAATATAAATATAAAACGTGTTATAACATAATTGAGAAAAAGATGTTGAACACTGTGAAATAACATAGTCAATAAGTGCATATGTTTTATAATTAGATTGCCCGAAAACAACAGTGATCAAAATAAAATACACAGAGGGTAGGATTCATTTAAAATAAAAAATAGTAATTGGATCATTTCAAAAAGAAAAAACAGAACACTTGAATAATTTAAACCACTCCTACTTTAGCTCAGAAAGGAAGCAAAAACTTAAAGCAAAGGTTAAAATAAAATAAGATCCGCATTTTTTTTTTTTAAAGGATATATGGAATTTTGTGTACATTTGTCGCACATAACTAGCACTATGGCAACTCTTCTACACTCTGATACTACTACCGAAGCCCCACACACTGAATGCAGGGTAGAGGGGCTGAGTGAATATCGTCTGGATTCTGTGCAGAAGCTGCATGCCATCAGAAACGCTGTAAAATGCGAGTGTTCCTGCAGAATAATCCAGGTAGATGCCTATTCGGGATGCAATAGGAGCTGCAAGATCTGTGCTCTTGTTGTTGTGCACAAAGGAGAATTTGGAGTCAGAGCAGTACAGACTCCAGGACTTGTCGTTCCAGCCCAGGCTGCACTCATTGCTGTTTCCTTTACGGCGGATTCCCCTGTAGCTAACAGCCATGTCCACCTCTGTCCCCCTCCAGTCCACCTCCCAGTAACAGCGACCATTCAGGCTCTCCCTGCACAACACCTGCATGGACCAAATGAGAGGTTAAAAGACAACGTTTAGGCATTGTTAGCTTTTAATATGAGAGTTTACTTCACCTTTGCCCAGATATGTACTGCAGCTACACAAATGAAATACTTTTATAATAAGAATAACTTCAAAGACTAATAGCCTGATATGGATGGAGATTTTAATTCAATACAAACAAAAGACATGTAAAAAGTTTCACAAAAAAGAGAAAGAAAACTCTTTCAAACTTTAAAAGATGCTCGTGTTCTAAGTCTACTGACATTTTTTGTTTAAATGTGTCAATAAGGCATGTTAGCATTTAGTTAGTTTATAGGATAATTTTACAGATGCAGATTGACAAAGTGTAGTCAAATAAACAACTGAATGTGTGTTTAGGAGGTCTTCTGTTCAGTAGTCTAAAATATGACATGTTGTGGGAGAAAAATAGCCCAAACTCACATATCAGAACTGTGCTTTTGTGTTTGACTTCTTGATATTGTGATCATTTTGGCTCCTTAGAATTCACAACCCTCTTCTCAGGCACTAAATAACTTTTTGGCGTGCTGAATATATTCTCACCTGTTGCCATTGCTCGAATCGGTCTGGGTGGTCAGGGTAATTCTTGGGCTCACTCTTCATCGTTGCTGATCGGTTACCCTCGGAGAGATGAAGGTTGCGATGGACACTGTTGACCTCCAAACTCAGCTGGCAAGAGTCTAAACAAAGCAGGACAATTTCATAATTTACCATCTCTTTTTTGTTGATCAGTATCTGTTTTCCAATGTAATGCTATACATTTTGCTATTTGTCTCTTTTCAGATGAGCACATTTTCTTCCCTTTTCCTTCTTCTTTGGGTCGTACATAAATCATCCACATAAATGGTTAGGAACAAAGTTAGTCCACTTAATCCTTGGTGAATCATTTTAATGCAGCAGTTTGTTAATATGCTTTACCAAGGTGGAGTTACAGTGGGAACACCTGTGTTTGTTTAAGTGATACTGAACTGTGAGTTTGCTGTCTTACATTTCACCAAACTAGTTCTACAGCCTTTTGTAACACTCCGAAAATGTGTTTCACCCGATGGTGTAGTCATACCTTTGTAGGGGAGATGTCAGCTATGTCAACATGACTGTCCTATTATGAACCTTAGTACAGAATACACTTCACTCGGTTGAATATGAGTGGGGTTTGATATGACCGCAAAGTAGCCTTGCCAAGTTGCTTTTGCTAAAGGTTTCATGAAAGGTTAAAGGCATCCTTCTCTGTAAAATAATTTTTTTAACTCACATTTCAGGAAATCTTCTCTTGTCCTGGGTCCTTCTCTTGTCCTGGGTTCATCTCTTGTCCTGGGTTCATCTCTTGACCTCGGTTCTTCTCTTGACCTTGATTCTTCTCTCGATATTACTTCGCTCATTGTCTTTGTTTCAACCTCCTGCGTGATGTATACATCATTCACTATAAAGAGGCAGATAAAAAACACAGGGCAGCATAGGTTTTATGAGAGTAGAAGCAGACTGAAAAAACATTCCTTAAAGGAACTAGAGAGGGGCATCAATGCTATTTGAGATGAACATCGCACATTTGTGTACCTGCTCCTGAGATTTTTCTCATTTCAGTCTTGCTGACTTCTTCTACTTGTAATTTCAGTGCAGCGATGGCTCTCTTGGTGGCATCAAAGGAGTAATTGGGAGCGGCACAGATGTTGTTGAGGTCTTCATATCCGGAGGGGCCTGACAGAGACTGCCAGCTCTGGTAAAAGAGATGAAAGCTAGAAATTAGCATTAACAGCTTCTACATGTTTTCTACTAAGACTCCTGATGTTTGCACTATACAAGTTCCTCAGTTCATATAAACCTCACCTGCAGAAAGTGTATGTGATCATCGGTGTGTGAGAGCTTCTCCAGGTCAGTGTGTTTCTTCCTCAGCAGAGTGATCTCTTCTTCCAAGCGGTCCAGAAGTAACTCGGCCCGTGTCACAGTTGTCCTTTCATGGGAACGGATCATCTCTTTGACTTCAATGTATTTCCTCTCGATGGAAAGCAGAAGCTCTTTGAAGATCCTATCGTTCTCCTCCATGGCAGTTTGAGCCGAGTGCTGAGGAGAAACATCACAAAGAGAGGAAGAGAGTTTGTTAAAATATGGATAAAAAAGCAAAGCAAAGTTATTTTCCTTACAAAATACCCTAATGTTTGACCTATTATGTTTAAAGTACATTTTACTTACTTTAACTGATTCAACAGCTTGGCGGAGATCCTGCCACTTTTTAACTCTCTGGTCAATCCTAGTCTGAGATTTGTGCAGCGTGGTACCAAGTTGTTTCTATAAAGGGAATGACATTAAGGTGTTTTTGTCAGCCTTGAGTATCTTAACCAAAAAGTTTAGATGGACATGTCGTTTTCACCACTCACTTGTTTCTCAGTCCTTTCAGTTCCAGCCGGGACGATGTCGTGGTGTTTGTGTTCATCCATCATGCACAAAACACACACTGATGTCTCATCAGTGCGACAAAAAGCCTCCAGCAACTTGTCATGCTGCGCACAGATCTTCTCTCTCATCTGACCCGTAGCTTTGACCAGCTTGTGCTTCATCAGGGCAGGGTAGTCATAGTGAGTCTGGACGTGGATCTCGCAGTAAGACGCCAGGCACACCAGGCAGGACTTCTCAGCCTTCTGCTTCCTAGTTGTGCAGAAGTCACACGCCACTTCCCCGGACTTGGCCAGGGTCCTCGACTGGTTACGACTGGTAGACCGACGAGATTTGTCCGAGCTATATCTGTCTAAATCTAGAGACATTTTTTAAATAGGATCTCTGGCAATTATGGGACCAAAATTTAAATCCACAGGTGCTTCAGCTCAGCAGCAATATGTTACCCAAATGTGTTGGATCCAATGCTGAAGAAAAGCTTTGATAAAAAGTAAGCAGGAGGAGGTAGCCTATACTTAGAGAAAATGAAGAACTGAAGTTAACAGCTTCAGTGAAACTGTGAGACTGACGATGTGTGTGACAGAATGTTAACTATGTGGTCCACTCTCATTGTAAAACCAGTATACCTGGTTGAGCATTTATAGGCAATGGGTGTTACTACAAATAGGCTCAAACAAAGAAGAGGAAAAGTTGAAACTACCTCAATAAAATAAAGTCCTACTTATTTATTACATGTAATACACGTTTATGTTTGTATCTCTATTGATTATTTTAGGATAAGGATAGCATGAATAACACCATTTTAACATGGCATTCATTTCTATTTTAAGTTATATTAACTGCTGTTAAATCATTATCCTTTTGAATGTAACTACTGCACTGTTAAGTGTTAACTTACCCTTGTTATATTTGTTTCAATATCACATTTGTCTTATGGCTATCTTTAGATTTGCCCTTGATATGTAAAATATTTGCTGCCCATTCTATCTGGACCTTAATCAAACACTTTCTCTGTGAAAACAGCAACATCTTGTGGGACTTATTCATTACTACATACATTTTATATGTGCCTCTATTGTATGTTGCCTCTACTCGTTAGTATACTAAGAACTATATAGCATCTAAAACCTGATCCCGCAGTTTTTAACCCTTTGCAATTTTGCACAACTGAATGAAGTGGTAAAACAGAGTAAAATCAAAGAGGTTTTACACTAACAGCACAATTATTTGAAGAAGGCCTGCATAAGTAAAAGTATTTATGGTGAGAAATGTATTTGTTTAAAAAATAAAGATGTATAGGCTGTGCATATGATTATCGTCATGTGGCAATTATCATCAGAATCAGAATCAAAATGTCTTTATTAGTCCCACAGAGTGGAAATGTACATTGTTACAGCAAAAAAGAGCCAAAGACAGCTTAATGTTCCCTAAGCATGCATACAAAAAAGTACTAAAGATAATTAAAAAACAAAATTATAATAAAAAAGTTACACATTTAAAAAAAATACACACCCTGTAACAGTTCTGTACCAGCCATTAAAACACTAAAAATATAAATTAATGCATCAATAACTACAATCCAATAGTATAGGCTTTTTTAAATGGACTTGCATTGCCATGCTTTACTTTCGGCAATTTCAGACGTATTTTTGTAAATTGAATTACAGAAGTGTTTCTGCATAAGCCCCTGTTTGTCTCCAGGCCTGCAGGGGGTGATAGTGGTCTGCTTGCTGTATTGAAACGACGCTAAAGTGCGTCGGTCGTCCAACGTTGGCGCCAGATGAGCTGTGGCGCCAGCAATACACAGAGGCAGAGAGAGAGAGAGGAAGACACATAGCAGCCTGCAAAGCCCTTTCTCAACCCTGAGTTTGAAGCATATAAACGACACATTTTTTTTTCTCTCGTTCTTCAGCAATTAAAAAGTAAAAGGACATAAGGTGGGTGTGCGTGCAAGCTTTTTTAAACATGTATATTTGTATTAATTCAAACCGTTTTGATCCGGACTCCTGGCGATTGTTAATGGTTTAAACTCTACTTAATGTTATAAACAGTAGAAGCGTTAAAGTAGAGGGTTGCTCTGTTTAACGGGGGGGCGGGGGGAAATGTTTTTGTCTTTGTTATGATTAACTTTGGTAGTCAACGTTTGTGTTGTTTATTTTGTGTCTCCAGTTATGATAGTAACGAACTTTGTAATGGAAACACAGAGGGCATGGCTGGCTTTGGTTGAAGCATTTAGTTATGTGCGGAAACGCACAGGGAAATATTAATATAACGGTATGGATCTATTTCAGATTTGAGTCTCATCTAGGTTATTTCTGATACTTGTTCTTTATAGACTCGGCCTAGGCGCCTTTCTTCGCCTTTGCATGCGAAACCATACTTAACATGGTCTGATGGGCGGTAAAGCAGAGCTTCCGCTACAATGTTTTACAATATACAGGCTGCTACTAAACAGGAGAGCAGCCTTTAGCGTTGCTAGCAAACTGGATTAGCTGGCTTGTTAGCTTTGCATCATGGCTATGTAGCCAGCACGCTAATATTGTCTCGGCTGGATAGCTGCTAACACCAGCAAGGCCGCCATTAAAGTCGTGTGTGCGGGTTGGTGCTGCCGCAGTAGAAGGAGGGCTTTAGGGTCTAAGCCAAGATGTACAGTGCCGGATCAAGCAGCAGTTTAATTAGTTGTCTTGTCTTTTTCTGTTCGGTTGCCCTTCTTTAGAGCTGTTTCTGCCGTGGGACGTGTGTCTTGCCTGGATTGCTGTGTAAGTAGAACGCATCCTTTCCCGGGCTTTTCGCGCAGCATTAATCGCCCTCACGGTTAGCCATCTTTGTTTCAGCTAGCCAACTACTGGTTGGAAGTGCCGTGTGGCTCTTAGCGTGCTAACCTACTTACCATTAGCCTACGACGTTGCTATTCGTCGCTACTGCCTATTTTACGAGGATTTAATACGAACGAAATACTGTCATACGTGAGTTTTACAAGCTGTGTGTGTTTTTGACTTACTGCGACAGCGCTTCTGGGCCATTCAATATGTTATGGAGGGCGGAAGCTAACGCTGCTAACTAGCTAGCGGCAGCCATCTTAGGCGAGCATGTAATCTTGGCTAGCTGGAAGTGCTGGTGTGGCACAACAAGATGGCCTGTTAATACTCGCACAAGGAGATTTTTCACGTCGATCGAAGATTCATAAATAACACAATATTACCCATTTCGAATAATGTGTTAATGTGAGTATGTGGCTGTTTTCGGTGTCTTTACTATGTACTCGCGAGTTGCTTTTGCTATGAAGCTAGTTAGCTGGCTAAATTGCGATCACATTAGCAGCTAACACAATGCTCTCGTTAACCAGTCGCCCCTCGACCATAGCCAGCTAACTAGCTGCTATGAAGGCTATTTTGTAGCTGTTATTGAAGGCTAGCCACCAACAGTTCAATGTTTAACAACAATGCGTTGTTGTTTTGATGCCTCCACATATTCCAAGTCGTTTTAGAAGTAATGCATGCAAACTGCGGAGACAATGGAAATATGTAGGCCGCACAGGTTTTGGCTTGCGGATTAAGTACGAATTAGGGGGTTGATCACGACAACTTGATTTTATCATTTGTGTTAGCTAGTGATAGTTTGGCTACCAAATTGACAACTTAAGTAGTATTGCATCTGGCCGTTCATTTGATATGATGCACGCTGATATGGAAACCCATATAATTAAATATGAGCCGATACATGGCTACATTTTAAACTACTTATTAAGCTTTCTGAATTGAAATGCAACCAATACTGTTTTAGAGAACAAACATAGACCAATGGGTACTCAACCGTACAAACTAGTTACACATATCTTGTGTGAAGGGCTTCCCCTTTGTTACTCTTCTGATAAACCTATTGTGTTAACCAAACACTCGCCAACCCTCGTCTTTACTGTTGAAACCAACCAAGAGCTATATTATGAGTTGGAGGTAGAAGTGCATGTCTGTCCTGGAGAGCACAGGGAATGGATGCTACTTTACACTTATATTGCATATGTGCTTTACTCAGCTTTTTAAGATCAAATTATTAATTATGTTGTATACAAGATAAGACTGAATTTATCCCGAAGGAATTCTTGTTAATAGTTAAAGATATAAGATGTACAATAAATAAAGCAGCATAATCATAACAGCAACACTTATGATGATTATACTGTACCTAAGAGTTCTGTAAAAAGATTAAATTAAACAACAAACTGCAGAAAACATAGACAAATAATTAATGCATTATGGATAATAATCTTAAGGTTGACTTTTCTTTTAGATTGTCTATGTTTTCTGCAGTTTGTTGTTTAATTTAATCTTTTTACAGAACNATTTTTCCGTCGATGATGGCAATCTGTCCAGGCCCTGAGGCAGCAAAGCAGCCCCAAACCATGATGCTCCCTCCACCATACTTCACAGTTGGGATGAGGTTTTGATGTTGGTGTGCTGTGCCTTTTTTTCTCCACACATAGCGTTGTGTGTTCCTTCCAAACAACTCAACTTTGGTTTCATCTGTCCACAGAATATTTTGCCAGTAGTGCTGTGGAACATCCAGGTGCTCTTTTGCAAACTTCAAACGTGCAGCAATGTTTTTTCTGGACAGCAGTGGCTTCCTCCATTTTATGACCAACTTATGCAGAAATCCAGGTAATTCCAAAGGGTTCACATTCTTGCAACTGTATTTGGACTACCTATGTTGTAAATGTATTATCTTTTCGATTTACACACGGCATCTATTGCACGTCTGTCCGTCCTGGGAGAGGGATCCCTCCTCTGTTGCTCTCCCTGAGGTTTCTCCCGTTTTCCCCTTTAAACTGTGGGGTTTTCTCTGGAAGTTTTTCCTTGTACGATGTGAGGGTCAAAGGACAGAGGGTGTCGTATAGTCATACTGATATTCTGTACACACTGTGAAGACCACTGAGACAAATGTAACATTTGTGATATTGGGCTATATAAATAAACATTGATTGATTGATTGATTGATTGATTGATTGATTGATTGAAGGTAAGTCAATATTCCCTCTCTTTTCAGCTGTGGTATTCTGGTCTTTGTGCACTAATCTCTACAGATATCTGAATATAATTGCCGATATAAAATTAGGTCCTAGAAGTCTCAAGTTGGATTGTAGTAATGTAAGTAATGACCAGTGAAATTAAGAGAAAGTCCTCGCTTGATAAAGGCTTATATGACACAATTACTGGACATAAAATGTACTGTTTTCACTGTTTTCACACACACATGTAAATAATATGTACACATGACCAAACATTTATATATGTTCATTTTAACTCATTTCTTATTTTATAGTTATTTATCATTTTAAATTGTTATCTTTGATTGTATCCTTAATTGTATTAATCTGTGTGAGTCTGTGCTCTCCTGTTTTTCAATCGTACCCTGTTGCTGTTAAACTACTGAATTTCCCCACGAGGATTAATAAAGGTCCATTTTATATGTTGTCAGACCTCCCATTAGACAATTTGTTTCGAGATCAATAATATAAATGCAGTTTGATTTCATACCAATAAACACCTGTAATGCTCTTTCCCTCTGTTCATATAAGGTACAGTCTTCTGTGGTTGAAAGGGATAGGAAAAGGAAAATCAGGAACTTGTAATGAGTCAGCTCACTTGCTCCTTGGGGGTTGCAGTCCCGTATTCCTCTTTGGACAGTCCCAGCAGGAAGTAGTGGCTCACGACCTGACCCAGCACTGTGGTTTCTCTCCCCCATGTGTTACGGATTGTGTCACGGGCCTCTCTGTTGTGGGGTGCGACTGGAATCACAAGGACTAAGAATGGGCTTTCCTGCAAACATCTATGGGGTTCGTCCAATATGAATCGATACCTGTGTGGGTAAGGCACAAAGTACGCTGAAGGACCCTCTGGTGGTGAAGTCTGTAAGCAGAGAAGGTTGTTTTTTGTTTTTTTATGATGCAACTCAATAGAACATGATTTATCATACTATTTCTTTCTTTTTTCTGCATTCATATTAAAAGACAACTAAAGCAGTATAAAGATTTGTTAAGACAAGAGGCAAAATTCAATTTAAAAAATCTACTCTTGGACCCTTTTCTTTGCAAATGCCGGCTCAAAAGATAGTTTTGCATTCTGTTTGAACACACCATTAAAAATAATAATGAAGATCTCTTGCATTGACACAAAATCTCTTGTATTGACACAAAATAGCAGCCCATAATTAACTTTTTAGAAATATATATTTTTTCCCTGGGAAAAAATGTGTTGTGTATGAGTTTTTCTTTGCCTCAATCATTTTGACAGTTGACTAAATATACTCACGCTGTCATTGTCGTAAGATTGGCTTGACCTTAACCTTGTCCAAAACTTTAAAGGCCATGACACTTGGGGGTTCGAAATGTAGAAAGTTGACATAAACGTTCCCAACATCAGGATCATTGTCAAAATACACCACCACCGTTTAGCTCTTGTCCATGGAGTTTTTTCACTGCAAGGACAAAAGTGAAAATTTATATTTTTAATGACTCTTATATGCAAACCAAAAGCACTTCACCATCCGTTAGTGGGTTGGAGTGAGAAAGCACTTTGCCAACATGTCCTCTTCCTTGACCATTAATGTAGCTATGATTTATGTGTAACTGGAGAACTGAAGAAAACAATAACTCTTCATTGTAAAATGTATGTAAACACATTGCACATATATGTGTACAGTAGGTTATTATACTGAACACGTTTTTACCACATTTTGTAGAAATATTCATACAACATATACAGCAATCATAAGCAAAATAAGAGTCGTCAAAATCCCATTTGCCACAGGCTGAATGTGAGACCCTGACACCTCTATCAGCATTTAGCGTTAGATCGGAACAAGATGAAATCATACTATAATAAAGTCATCATGCTATGATATTAGTAGAAATTATAAAGAAACAAACCCTTCACAAATTAGTTTTTTTAAAGAGGACATATTATGCTCATTTTCAGGTTCATATTTGACTTTGTGCCCCTACTGTGACACGTTTCCAGGTTTTAATGTTCAAAAAGCTCTTTATCCAAAACATAGACCAAGCTACTGTAAGGCCAAACTACACTCCTGGGTAAAAATGTCAGATCCTTTTTGCACCATATCCGCAGTGAAATGTTTTACTTTTTTTTTTCTTTTTTTTTAGCAGCAGAGACTTTTTCCCACATGAGATGCATAGATGCACACACACACACACACACACACACACACACACACACACACACACACACACACACACACACACACACACACACACACACACACACACACACAACATCTCCCTGTTAGTGTGTTTTTATAAGCTAACTGAAGATTAGAACCAGATGATCATTCTGTTTCCTCCTTCCTTTCCCTCTCAGCTTCTCTCACTCTCTCTCCTTGTTTCTGTTGTCACCACTGTCTCTCACCACTCCCCAAATGGAGATGAATAAACCCTTATAAAAATGTCTTCTTTAAACATCAACATGAGAACGAAAGAGGTCTTCGTCTCCCCCTACCCTGAGTCTCAGTTTACTTTCCGCCACATATTCGGCTCATCATCCAGAGCAGGATGGGGATACAATTCTCCACACCTCCTATTCTTAAATGTCTTTCTTGTTTCTTTGTCAGCCTTTTGGCTCCAACCTAATAAGCATAATAGGGCATATTTTTCTACATGGTTCCCTGTCTTCATTTATTAACATCATTAATTCAATGAAGCCTATCAGTAACTTATGAAAAGGCAACATTATCTTTTAACGATGAAACAACAGGAGGAAACACTTTATAACTCAAATTGTTCCTCTGCGATATATTCTCTTTAATTTAAAAGTGTTGATGCTCATTTTCCTGTCACATGACTTTTGTTAGTGTGTTTTTTAAGGTTAAGTGAATTTGTGTTGAGTCAGAGACGAGCTTTACACAATCTACAGCAACAAAACTGTTCTACATTACAACATACAGAAGTAAACTCTTACATAAATCATTCTCTAATGACATAAAGCTGTCATTAGGGTTAAAAACATGTCGTGGGTGTTCCCATTTAATACTTTAAGCTATGTCTCTAGCTATGTACAGGTTATAACAAGGACATGTAAGGACAATTGTGTCATCACTGTATGCTGAGAGGGTTCACATGGGACGAGCTGCAGAAATATCTTAGCTAAAGTCACGCTTTTAGGTAACTTTGAAAATGTTAAACATGCATTTATGAAATTTGTGCCAAAGCGTTTATGTGGGTAAGCAATATTTGGTATAGCATATACTTGTTCAGATTCAACTGATTTAGGATTAGGTAAATATAACACAAAAAACCCTCTTGCTTCAAATCAGAAATGTAGATACAGTATACTACTATATGGAAACCTGTTATAAATGTTGCATTTTTCTGTTATCAAACCAGGAAAATAGATTTGTTTTCCTTGTTGGATACTCCATTACAGCCACAAAGTCATAAATGATAATAAGGATTAGCCTGAGATCAATCGCACTGATCTATTCTAATAATAGCCAGACAAGATTTATTATCAAAGTGTTCATAATCAGGAAGTAAATAGCGCCTTGGACTTAACTGTGTGATCCTCTAAAGTCTATAAATGAACTGAAATCAAATCTGGGCTTACCTTTTGGAAAAAAAGCACTCCAGCATTTTCTAAAGGCAGAGGGATTTCTGTTGTGACAGCTACAGCAGGCTATTAGGTTTTCGAATGAGGACGTTGCTCTTGATGTCTAACTGTCCTTCCTGTATTGAGCGTGGTGTGTGTCAGACAAGCAAACTGAGCCTTCCAAGCAGACACTCACAGCGCACCGCTCTGAAAATACGCATGTGAGGACACGCAAGTTAAACCATTTTTGGATGTGGTTAACAACAACAAGAAACATGAGTGTGTTTTGAATGGATGCATTGTCCACATGATTGAACCTTCAACTTCATAACCAGTTTCCATGGAAAATACATTACATTTGCTTATACAATGAGTCATATGGCAAGTTCAAATCAATATTTAAGCATCTTTAGTAAGTAAATCATGATTTTTTTTAAATTACCGTCCCCTTGTGTGTTATGAAGGTTTTTATGCATGTAAACGGTCTGCAGAGTCAAAACAAGCCGTTTAGGACAGAGAGTGAATACCGGTGAATTGAATACACATACTATACAGAGATGCCGTATGAGAAACCAATGTGAGTTTGGAAAATTGCACAATACAAATCTATTCAACAATGGAATTATGATCAGTAGAAAGGGTTTTTGTCGCAGTGGTCGCCAACCAGTCGATCGCGATCGACTGGTCAATCGCGAGTGTGGTGCGGGTAGATCGCGGACCGTTAAAAAAAAAAGTAACAAAATAAAAATAAAATTACAATAATAATGTTTGAAAAATACGTTTTTAGATGTAAACCTATCATCCAAAACCCGTTAGCAGGTGCCACTTGATTGACGTATATTTGAGACACCTCAGTAATATAATACATTAACCGTGCTTTACGTGAACCTCATCATGACACAAGAGAGGACGACAGGAATGCAATTTCCCGTGTTCAGTGAATGCAACAGAGGCAAGACACCAGACCAATCAGAGAGTTGCATGGAAATAAACGTGTGCTTGTGTCATTCAAGCTCGGCTCTGTGTGCGTGTGGCGATAGCGCATTTAGGCCCATTCCCAAACCGCCCCCTACACCCTACCCCTCCGTTTGCGCGTTCACGCGGAGGGTCCGCCATATTAAGGGCTGTTCCAAACCAACGAGTGTGGAGCGGTGTGGAGGGGGAGTGGGCTATCA
>NW_011338487.1:0-7217 GCF_000735185.1 Notothenia coriiceps
GAGAAGCCAGCTGGCAAATGAGTCATCTGAATTGCACATCAGCGTTCTCATATATGCCAATACACGTAGAAATCCTCACAAAAGGCCTGTTTGTGCGCGCACACACACAGACACACACACACACACAAACACACACACACACACACACACACACACACACACACACACACACACACACACAGCCACATATAGTACTTGCCTTCATGCATGTGCCTAAACAGTGCTCTCGAGTCTAGGTAATTATTCCAGCCATTGCCATGAATGACACGGACTTAGACTAACTATGATGTGGGTAATGTCCTCACTTAAATTGCTCCTAATGATACTGTACATAAAAAAACACGCCAGCTACATTAGCCACAAAACACTTTCTGAAAGTGCTATCATAATTAGATCTACATTTAAGTGCATGATAATGACTTTAAGTGTTCACACCAGAGATGAACAGCATACCTTGTAAAATGTTAAGGGAACATCTGATGGTTGTCGTCCCTTGTTGTATTCTGTTGTAACATTGTCATAATTGATGTGTTTCATTTTGGAAAGTTGGGTTTCATAACGTCTACGCCTATAGGCTCAATATTTGGACAAATGTAATAGTTAGCAAATAGCTAATTCAGAGCTAATATTATAGAGACCCATGCAATCTAATCAACCTCAAAGCCTTTCTTTCATGTGACTTTCTTAAAAAATAAGGGTGTTTCTGATGTTTACTTGCCATTTTAAATACAAGTTTGCTTGCTTTGTAGCGTTTTATGAGCCTGGCATGCTAAAGATTGCAGCTTCTCATACATTTTACGTTTGTGTTTTTCGAATTTGTGTGGGCTAATGATAAAGGACACCTATTTTCAAATTATTAAAATGCTGACGATAACAGAAGTTATGGTTGATAAGGCTAAGAGAGGACAATCACTGTTTGGGGTTTAGTGAACAGTGAATTCAAACTTTTTTTTAAAACAGATATTTTACTGTTTCTTAAGTTCTTCCTTCCCAGAGCAGATATTTTAGCATTTTATTAAACAAGTCTCTATACAGTACCCTTAGGTTTGCTACATATTCTCCATCCTGTGGGGACAAAACTAATAGATCCAGAACCAGGCTTGGCTAGTGTGTTTTTTCATTAGTTTGTTAAATTAAAATAGCAATAGATCTTAAGCATAGTGATGGTGTGACAATAGGGTGTGCAGATTTTACTGCAGGTTTAGGTTGAATATTTGTATTTGTTTTATTTGTACTTTTAATACAAACTTTCAGCCACTTTTCGAACTGGAGATGTTAAGGGCATCTATTGCACATATGTCCGTCCTGGGAGAGGGATCCCTCCTCTGTTGCTCTCCCTGAGGTTTCTCCCATTTTTTCCCTTTAAACTGTGGGTTTTCTCCGGAAGTTTTCCCTTGTACGATGTGAGGGTCTAAGGATAGAGGGTGTCGTTTTTCTCACACTGATATTCTGAACAAACTGTGCTGTTGTATTAGCTGTAATGTGTCTCTACTGTAGGCTATTTTTTATTATATGTATACAGCACTTTGGCTCAACCAAAAATCGTTTATAAATATGCTATATAAATAAAACTTGATTTGATTTGATTTGAAGGGAGACAAAAAGTGTGAGTGTTGTATAATCCATCACAAGTGCACATTCTGTTACAGGATTTTGAAAGTAAGCTGCATTAGTGTAGGTCTTTTAAAATACAAAGCCATGCATGCAACAACCTGCAAACAAATTATTTGTGCATCTTCGTCTGCATAATTTGAAAAGGTTTTACATTTTGTCAGTTAAAAAAATAAATAATCAAAAGATAAGTAGTGTAATAATTAAAACCATATTTTGGAGATAAAGTTAATTAAATTAGCACAATGAAACAATACCACAGTATAACGTGGAACCATTGATCACTCTCAGAGTGATCCAACACTTTTTTTGGTCAAAGCATAGATGGCATTTCTAAAATGTACAACATTTGTTTTTTAGAAATGCCATTTGTTCAAAAAGTTCACCTGCAATGCTGTTGTTTCAACAATAATCAATGTTTCTCTCTATGCAGGCAGCTTTGGCCTATCTTATTTATCCGGAAATAATTATATTTACAAATGTTTCTGAGAGTTAACACCTGAAAAAATAGAGGATAGAGAGAAAAGGGCTTTGGCAGTTTTGTTATTGTGTATGGTACACAATCCCCACATGGGGTCCCGTCAGTCTCAAGGCAAAAATAAATAAAATGTCAAGCTGTAGCCTGCTGCGACCTTGACTTGATAAAGTGTTGTTTTGAGCCTTCATGTTATTCTCTGCCTGTTGCAAGAGCCAGGTCATCCTATTGACATGTATTACAGTAGTAAGACAACCATCACAAGCATGAATCTGAAAAAAATGGTCACTTACTACAAAAAATAGAAGGTTTTTACTCCACAGGAACATTTCCGATATGCCTTGTCCCATAGAAAGTCCCAAAACTTCACAATCTGAATGGCCCTTTCTGTTAAAAATGGTTCAGATTAATTACGAAAGCATCAATATGTGAAAAATAAAACACTCTATTAATAATTAGAATGCCTGAATTAGTTGGTGAGCAGAAGGTTCCGACTGAAGGCAATGCCGGGAGTCAAAGAATTAAACGGTGTTGCATATTAATAAGTTGTGCCTCAATTCACAGACTGCCTCCACAATTCAACACCACATAGAACAAGTATCAATCCCAAGGCTTCTCTGTGTGCAGTCAAGAAATCCTGCCAGTTTTCCGTTATTGAACCACAGTTCCATGTACACTGTTTGATTTCCATAATGCATTTGAAGTCCTCTTCAACTTGGAAATGTATGAAATGTGGTCGTAGTTACTATAGGTTTGTTCAGGTGATAATCTGTCATTCGTTGATAATGATCCAAGCCATTGCTATGAATGTTCGTTTTCAGTAAACTATTATCTAGTTAATCACTTCTTAGGTTATTCTCGTTATTTACACATTATTTTTCGCTTTCCTTTCCCATTCGTCCAAACCTTAGTCCCATATAGCTGCTGCCTATTCCTTTCCACACCTTTTTTTTCTTTCATCTGTTCTCCACCTCACTCTTCAAATCTGTATCAGAGCTGCAATTTATTTGATACAGGGACACAAATAGGGACTTATTTACATAGAATATTTATGTTTCTCCTTATGTTTGATAGTCTCTGACACAGACAGCCTTTTGAACAGACACGTACACCCACATAAACACAGATTTTGTTACTTGTCACTATAATTGCATCATGGATCTGTGATGCAGCTTTATTCAAATGTCAGAACAGCCAACAGTGGTAAAAGCAGATACAAAGCACATTTTACATTTCTCTGATAAGCAGACAAAGTCTGAAAACACCTCAGTAGATTGGCAGAAAGAACTTACTGTACGAACAAGCACTTTATTGGACAGTGCTATACGTGATGCCGGGCAGGTATTTGTTAAACAATCTCTGAAATGCTTCTTTGACGGCGTTGTCAACCTTCATCTTATTAGCACATCTTTTAAAAGAGCTGATGATATTGACCAAGCTTGTACACTGATAAGAAGGTTGGACGCCAGTAATCATTCTTTATGTACACAATTATTTACCAATCCATTAATCAAGAGGCGGAAACATAAAATATGTTGTGCCTTTACTAACATTGTTGTATGGTTCAATAATGAATTACTCACGAGTTGTATTTCACTGCATTATTGAGAAGTGACCAGAATATGTGAAAGCAATCATTGCAAGTTTCCTTACTGTTTATTGCAGAAGTTTAGCAAGTGGCATTAGAAGCTGGAAGATTTCTTTAAGAGAGTGCTTTTTGATGTGGTCTGGAGGAAAAGGGTGAGGCAAAGAGACACGAGGAGAAAGAAATGACGGACTGACAGAAATGATAAAGAGTAAAAGGTATAGATGGAACAGAGGGGAGGGGAGGGACAGAATGAGGCACTGTGGGGATCTGAAAGAAGGGGTGATCTTAGGTGAGTATCTCACGTAAATGCTGCTCTCACACAAAACCTCCCTCGTCCTCTTTATTTCTCTCTCTATTTCTCTCTCCTTCACTCTGTCTCAGGGCTTTTACCCTCATATTTATCTCATGATGTCAAATACAAAGTAGATGAGTCTGCAGGAAAAGCAGCAACTTCAAACAACAAAGTAGATCAGGTTGCGTTTAAAAGCTCTCACTCTCACTGTCAAGATTTATTAAAATAATCTTGATTTAACAGCATTGAAAAAGACATGTTTAAGATCAAAAGCAGCAAAGACCTGTCTTCCCCCTTGGATGTACACAAGTTGGTCGTATGAATGGGGGAAGGCTAAGGCCATAAGTAAAAGGAAACTCTGCAGAGGCTCCGCAGTAAAAGCTTCCTGTCAGCAGTCAGTACATGAAAACCTGCTCCGGCCTTCAGGTCCGAAAAATACATTTGAATGTATAACCAAAAATAATAACGTCCACATTTATGTGGAGTGAAGTTGAATTGTTTCTATTCTCGTCGGAGACATACAGTAGATGAAAGATTTATATTTTTTATAAATAATGACTGTTCTTTCAAGTGAACAAGGGCATTTTTTTCTCCATATTTAGTTTTTGTTTATATAAAGATGCAGATTGCATGTGTGTGCATGTCTGTCTGTATAGTCCTAAAAAGTGAACAAAAAAAAGGTGGATCCCATAACAGACAAAAACAAACACACAATCAGAAACCTGCATAATATTTAAGCAGAGATGGCTGTCCGGGGAGTCCCTGTTTAATCTGAGCAAAGTAACAAACTCCTCTTAGTGCTGACCATGAAGAACACAGAGCCGCTGAGACAGTAGTGACTTAAAAACGGCAGATTCCTAACTTAATTGTCATATGTAGATGCTTTATTGAAAAACAGAACAAAAACACAGTGTTGAGACTCCACCAATGTTTTAAGAAGTCCCTTGTGATTCAACCAAGGAGTTTGCACTAGTGGGCAACTTTTGAACAATGCACATTTGTTAGGTTTTGAATTTTATTTCAACTCTAAAAGCCTCTAGTCCACTAAAAAGATGTAACCATTGGTTCAACCAGACTAGGCTATTCTGGTTCATGGCTATCCCTATGTAAGGGGCGGGATGGTGATTATGATATCCTAGTGCAAAGACTAGAGCATTTAGTTGGCATAAAGGGAATTGCTTTAGGCTGGTTTAGGTCCTACAGGGCTCAGTGGTTGGACCTATTTTGTTCACACTATATGCTTCCGCTAGGCAATATTATAAGGAATCATTCTGTAAATTTCCACTGTTATGCGGATGATACTCAACTATATTTATCCATCAAGCCTGATGAAATCAATCACCTAAATAAAATTCAAGACTGCCTCAAGGACTTAAAAACGTGGATGACCTTAAACTTTTTGATGTTAAACACGGCTAAAACTGAAGTTATTGTACTTGGCCCGAAGAATCTACGAAACAAATTATCTAAAGATATATTAATTATGGATGGCATTAATTTGGCCTCCAGTGAGACTGTAAGGAATCTTGGTGTTATATTTGATCAGGATTTATCCTTTAACGCCCACATAAAATCAATCTCAAGGACCGCCTTCTTTCATATACGCAACATTGCCAAAATCAGGCATATCTTGCCTCAAAACGATGCAGAGAAACTAGTCCATGCATTTGTTACTTCTAGGCTGGATTATTGTTACTCCTTATTATCAGGGTGTACCAAGAAGTCAGTCAAGTCGCTTCAGCTGATTCAAAATGCTGCAGCTCGTGTACTAACCAGTTAGGAAAAATAAAATAAAATAATCTAATAAGAGTGCATTGACGTAGATACATTGTGCCTCTTCACCTATACATTTTAGTTCTTACTCTTTCACTTACATCCTAAAAACTTAGATCTTATATTTAAAACTTTATCCAAACCTTTCCCCTCTATGACCTCTCAAGGTTTATTAGAGGGTAACAGGTTGCAGAGAACGCCTAGCCCGGCCGGGGAGCGTGGAACGTAGCCACTGACCCACTCCTACCTCTGACAAATTCGGGTTCAAATGGGGACCTTTTTCCCTGGGTGTGCCTCTCCACCTCTGTTTCCTACTTCTTACTTGCTACCCTTTTCCCTCAACCTATCCTAAGGGAGTGCATGTATGTAGACATGTTAGTTTAGCTGCTATAGGCTTTGGACTGTTAGGGGGGCACCTTACTCCGTCTTTCTGGCTGTTTGTACCTGTGTACTCTCATGTTCCGATTAACCCAGTTTCCCCAAAATCTCTTTTTTGTGTCTATATATATGCCGGGATCCTGAGTCGAGGCTAATCCTGTTGCTGTGGTCGTGTGTCCTGGATCCTCTATCTGGACTTCGAGTCTTGGCTGAACCTGTCTCTGCGGTCCTGCCAGACTCTCACCATACTACTTCCCTGATGGCTCCCACAAGATTGCTGACTCATCTTCTTATTATAGACACATGCATTTCCAAACATTTGGACTACCTATGTTGTAAATGTATTAACTTTTTGATTTACACACGGCATCTATGGCACGTCTGTCCGTCCTGGGAGAGGGATCCCTCCTCTGTTGCTCTCCCTGAGGTTTCTCCCATTTTCCTTTTAAACTGTGGGGTTTTCTCTGGAAGTTTTTCCTTGTACGATGTGAGGGTCAAAGGACAGAGGGTGTCGTATTGTCATACTGATATTCTGTACACACTGTGAAGAACACTGAGACAAATGTAACATTTGTGATATTGGGCTATATAAATAAACATTGATTGATTGAATGAGAAAATGCGTTAGCATTCGCGTTAGCTTTTGCGTTAGCATTTGCGCTATTGTTAGCATCCACGGTAGCATTAGCATACATGCTAGTGTTAGCAATACTAGCCTGTATAGGCCTACATGCTTATTGCACAGCTAGCATTAGCTATATTTACCTTGTTTACACTTAGAGGTCCTATGTGTTAATCTGTGTATGTTACCCTTGCATGTATGAGATCATTAAACTTGTAACTTATTTTTCTTCAATCGAGTGGTTGGAAGGTTCACCTCTGCTCCGCGCCGTCCGTTGATGAGTAGTTTGTTACAAGAAAAAGGACTCGAACACCGAGATATAAGATAAGTGATGAGCTGATTTAATGGTAAAAGCAACAGTACAAAATACAGAGTACCCTGTACTCAATTCTACTACCGTGTGATAATACGTATCACGACAGCCAGTCAGAAGAGAGCCCCGAGTATAAGAATATCACAATATTTATACACACAAGTG
>NW_011338487.1:7269-7958 GCF_000735185.1 Notothenia coriiceps
TAGGCAGCGAATCAGAGTGAGTCAGCCATTGCTGCCCGGGAACAGAGTCTTCCACTCCTGAACAGAGCTTGAGAAATTCATAGTCTGGCGCTGTTAAGTCCAAGGCCGTTTTCATTGAGTCAACATTGGGTGAACATAACAATCTTTATCTTTGCACCTGGCGCTACTCCCTCTTTTTCCCAAGCATACATTTTACACAGACTCCCTCCTTTTCCCAAGACTATTGGCTCCTAAGATGTCGGGCTGAGGTTATAGTTGTTGAAGCAGTTTATATAAAAACAGGTTATACAGGTTACTTTATTATTCTATATATATAATTTACACAGTGCCTGTAAACCGGAGGAGAACGCTGGAATTTCTCCTCCTACTTGAAAGACTACGGAGGGATAGGGTCTGCAAAATTAGTTTGTGTATATATATATATATAGTCGATTAAAATATGTAATCGCAATTAATCGCATTTTTGTCCATAGTTAATCGTGATTAATCGCAAATTAATCGCACATTTTTTATCTGTTCTAAATGTTCCTTAGAGGGATATTTTTCAAGTTTTTAATACTCTTATCAACATATATATTGATCAATGACAAATATTGTCATGAATATTAAACATAACAACCTCTGAACATTAAAAATATCCGCCTCAATTCAACCTGTGTGTGTGTGTGTGTGTGTGTGTGTGTGTGTGT
>NW_011338487.1:8001-12403 GCF_000735185.1 Notothenia coriiceps
TGTGGTGCACCAAGCTTAATAAACAAATGAAACAACAAAGGATATGCAATCCAGTCTTATTTTCCAGTATTTGAAAGAGAGTTATTGAAGTCCTCCGTACATTATCGCCCCAAATATTTTTTATTTTATGAAAACGTCAAAAGGCATGTTTGAGGGGATCAACTTCCACTATTTATCTGAATTAGCTGGTAAAAACTTAGATGTATTGTACTCCCTACAATAATAAAAGATTGGGGATTCCAAATTATACTGAATTGAACCGAGATTTTCCTATTGTTGGTGAAGGTAAGCATCAGCATGACGAGACGTTTGAGCGACCTGACAAGTTGGCAGGTGGGACTGCCACTAGGCGGCCCCATGGGAGGCATGCGAAGCAAAGCCAGAGTTTCTCCATGCCCTCGAAATCCAGAGAGAAGCTCCCTTGGGATTGGGGAGCGTACTGCTGAAAGGGTGGTCCCTCCACAAGACAAAGACACCTTCGTCAACAAAGCTCCGGGGGAAAACGGGAAAGCTGTCTGGCCACTCCTCGCAGGCCTGGGGCAATCATTCTTCCCCTCGTAGGCCGAGATCTGGTGGTCCTCTTCACTACTTTTCAGGCCAGGGGATGTCCAGCTGGGATGCAGCGTGTTGTGGCAACACGCCTGCAAATCCATGCGAGACGGGGGCGAAGCTGGTATGCTCTTTCACCCGGAGGGGCAGACACAAGCACTCAGGCTTTGCAGGCCTGAATGACATATATCATCCTGTCTGAGTCGATATAGGTCCATATAGTTCCAACTCCCAAGACGGGCGGGAAGCCACGGTGGAGGTCCAGCTGGGAAGCCCAGTTACCTTCAGCCGGCACAGTCTCGCACACGCTCCTACCTCCGTGGCGGCTTCCCCCCATGTCTCGGCCAGAGGTTGGGGTGAAACGCGTTACAAAGTAACGGAGTAAAGTAAGACGAGTTACTTATTGTAAGACCAGTAACGAAAGTAGTGTAATTTATTACTTTTTTAAAAGTAAATATAATATGTACATATATTACTTTTTTTAAGAAACGGAACCCATTCTCTGTGTCTCGGCATCATCGCTAGACATGAAAGGGTCTCGTCCCGAAAGGCTAGCTGGGCGTGCTAGCCGTCGGCGGAGGGCTCTTGACAGTGGAGCGTGGCACAGTGTCCGCACGAACCGGGGGCGTCGATAGCTTTCCGGGCATGTTCCAGCCCAAGGCAGGACGGTCAAACCTGGTGTGAGTCCGTGCCTCGATATTTTATACCCGCACCCGCAAAAAAAGTCGAGCCTCCAGGCCTCCGTCTCCTCTGGTGTGGAGAGGAAGAGAAGGGTCCATCCTGGATAGCCGGAGTGCCGACTTGGAGGGACGGAACAACAACTGGTATGTTACTGTTCAATAATCAAAACCCTTACCGTTAAAAAACGGCGGAGCAGAATCGAGTATTAACTGGTGTGTTAATATTCAAATCTATGCGAAGCAACAATAACTGGTACGTTACTGTTCAATAATAAAAAAACGTACCGTTAACAAACGGCGGGGCAGAATCGAGTATTAACTGGTGTGTTAATATTTGAATCTATGCGAAGCAAGTGTAGCCGGCAAGCTTCCGGCGACCAAAAGTTAGCTTAGAGTGGTTCAGTCTATGGACAGTTAAGCTAGCCAGGCTACTATAATTTAGAGATGTGCTCCGAAGCGAGAAGAGGTGTTTGAATGACGCTGCGTCATAGCGCAAGCTACTTAAAGGGTGGGTGGATTCCCTGACGTGGTCGTCAAGATCACCAGCCAATCAGGATTGGCGTAATGAGATTGATGTTTCTGAGGCATTCACCGTAAAGTATATTTGAAGTATTAAAGTAACGTGTTATAGCAGAAAGTTTTATACAGCGTATTTCTGGTATATTCATTTTAATTTCACCTGATATATAGGATGTGTGTTTAATTACTTTGTATCAAATAGTAGCAGTCTGTATAACAAAAAGCTGGAAGTATGAGAAGTGAAAACATTTGTATAGGAGAAGTGGAGATGTGAGAAATGGGATATCCTTATTTGGACACAGCTTGTCAAAACATCTGGAGGGCTGCAGGATAAAATGAGTGTGCGTTCTTATATATGTTTATGTAAAGTTCTACTATTTCACTGCTTGAGAGCAGAGGTAATGTTTTCCTCGTTATTATTGATATTAAGGTAACTCACATTGATTACTTGAATTACCCAACTATAAACAAACATATCTTTAAGATACCAAAAGTATGTGAAACTGTATGTGTATTGAACAAGAGGGGGGAGGGGGCCAGAGAGAGAACTCTATGCAAGAATGTGTGTGTGCTGGCTGCAAGATGTAAGATAAGATAAACAAACTTGTTTTTCGGAGCAGGTTTGTGCCGGACACCGAATGTATCTGTTTTGCCTCAAACTTAAGGGTCGCCTCGGCTGGCTCGCGCTGATTGGCTGCGACAAGGCCATCTTATTTGTACCTACCAATGAAAAACCCCCTTTTCAATCTCTCTGCATAACTTCCTCCCGCGGTAACTACAATATGTCTCTGTGAAGTCCTATTCTCGTTCTCTTCTTCCTCATGCTGCCAATACAAGTAAGATCTCCCAGCAGGAGGAACCAGAGCCGGGGTAATCCGGATTACTTCGTGATTTTGTATTATTGTATATTTTACCATTAAATCAGCATATTTGTTATAACCTTACCCTGGTTGCTTTGAATTCTTCCTCCGTTAATTTGCGACCATTCACAAAAGGACGGCGCGGAGAGAGGGGGGGGCCTCAGAGTGTGCGGTATATCGCCTACAAAGTGGTGACCTCCGACGTGTTGTGAGTGGGGTTTCAGAAGGAAGGACCACCAGCAGCCAGCGGACGGAGCGCAGTTCCAGGGATAACACCTCAAACCCCCCTTCTGACAACTAAAAACCAGGGCTTCTGTAAATACAAGGTAAGCAGACACCAGGTAAATTAAAATCTGTGATTTGGCTATATTCAAAATGTTAGAGTTGTAAGAAGAGTTCACAGTGTTTTAGTTTTTACGGTAAACAATACAATACATATATTTTAGATAGGTAGGAAAGTTATATAAAAATAATAGTGAATCAACGAGGTGTGTAAGAAGAGGGTGAAAGGCCCATAGATTTTTCAGAGCATATGGTCTAACAAACTCGTATGGGGAAGTTCACCCGTTCTCTTATCTAGAGACTCGTTGATTCACTATTATTTAGAATAACACTTTCCGAAACTCTGTATGCTATACTGAATGTATACTGAATTGTATAAACTAAAAATTCAAAGAGACTGTGAACTCTCAACATTTAACAAAGCAAAAGCCAGTTTTGAATACGACACAGATTTTAAGTTCTCTGCTTACCCTTGTATTTAGATGGGTTTTAAATGTCAAAAGGGTTTGAAGGTGTTACCCGTAGACTGCCGTCCGGCTGGCTGCTGGTGGTAGACCTTCCTCTCTGAACACACTGACATACTCGATCAATTTGTAGAGGCGATTACGCTCTCTAAGGCGATACGGCGAGAGTCCTCTGAAGTCACACACGGACGAGCAGGCTAATGAGTCAATAAGCGCAGGAAGATTCTAAAGCAACCGTAGGAAGCAGGTATAACAATATGCTGATTAATGTAAAAGTAGGCAACAATACGAATCACAAGTAACGCCGGATTTCAAACGTCTCTCATTCCTTGTGGAAATACATAGTTGCCCCTTAAAAAAGCTGGACACAGACAGTGAGGAGGAATATACTTTATGTGCTTGTGAATTAAAAGAATATATTATTGAACAATAAAACGGACCTTTAGGTCAGATAATAGTAACACGAAGGTCTCCCAAGGAAGAATCTGTTTTTCTCCAAACGAGCTGTTGGAATGGCGGGTCTGGTCGGCTGCAGCAAAATTTTCCGTGCTGGTCTGGTGCTAGCGCCATCTAAGTGGCTGAAAGCGTGGGGCTAGTCCCAAAACAGGGAGCTTACTATGGTGAATTAACGATGTTTTGGGCGTTCCATTTGGCTAAAACATATTTTATAGCTAGTTTGCAACTCCCCTGAAACTTGAATTTTGCACTCATAAACCGTTTGCATGCTCTGCAATTGAGGACAGGGCAATTTAAAACATAAATAGCAATAAGTACGCTTAAAGAGTTGAGACAAAGAAATTGTCCCCAGTTATTGAATTAAACTACGCAGCAGTGAACAGCATATTAAGCTAACCACCTAGTCAGCATAAATACCAGCGACGAAGTCAATATGGAAGCGAGAAGTTTGAAAAAGCCAGTGATTTAAGTGAATTTCTGGAAAGTTTCGCGAAAGGAAGCAAATGGGGGACTAAGACGAAGAGATTATTCTCCAGTGGAAAATGCAAAAAGGGGAGAAGCCATAGAGACAGGCTTGTGCGAACCGTCGGTC
>NW_011338487.1:12448-37960 GCF_000735185.1 Notothenia coriiceps
CTTATAGAATCCTCGCGTTTCATAATCCTTTTCCCCTAGCACAACATTTCATACGAATCCCTTTTCTCCCTCATCGCGGTCCAGTTTCTATTTCTAACATACACTGGAGTACTTTGCCCGGGTACTTTGCCGGTTTTTTTTTTTTTTCTTTTTTTTTATTTTTTCATTTTTTTTTTTACTTTTGCCTGACCTCGAATAGTCTGCGTCTGAGCGCTTCAAGAGTGCCGGACAGTCCTCCCTTCTGGACACGGGCCCGGTCGTTACTGCTGGAGTGCGACTCAGCGACGGATCCCGGCGGTCTCACTTTGGCGTTTTACCTCTTGATTTGTTTTGAGGTGACAGATCCCGCCGGTCCCACTTCGTTGTAATCTTTATACTTCCCTCCCTCCGTTGGCTGGTTGTTGAGAGGTGCCTTGCATCATCACAGGTAAAAGACTTACCCCAGGAACAGACTGACCGACAGCACCATGCATCATTATAGTGTGCCACCATCTTGACTCAGCGTCTCATGAGACTAAACATGACAACGCAATGCGTAATTTTGTCTAAATAACAAAATAGGAAATGGCGCCCACAAACTTAGGAGAAGGAAAATTGCTGCTGAGTAGTTGCCTGCCCGCCTCCGTCTCACATTGGAGGTGGTGCTGCGTAACCCCACGCGAGCGTGTCAAACGCTGGGCGCGCCTACCCATCCGGGATAGTAGTCTTCCTGTGAGGCTGCGGCGCCGCTTGCCCAGGTCCTTCTGGGGAGCTTTAGAGACTGTTGTTCTTGCTCCCGGGAGGTTGACTTCCACTCGTCTATGGACAATAATGTTTTAGACACTAAGCCGATATGCGGTGTAAAATCTCACAGTCCCTGTAGGGTCCAGTATCGAATCGCCTTTGTTTATGTTAGGTACTAAAATCTACCTCCGTTCAACATTCTCATTTTCAGTTCGTTTGCTCGCACTACATTCCTCCTCGCCACTTTCCGGGGCATCCAGTTTGTTATCGCCGATTGAGGTACCCCTTCACGTCCCAAAGATTTGCTTGGGGGTAGGTCTTGTTTTGTCTTATGTGAAAGCAGAGTATCCCCGGACGCACAACACTACACTGGGCCGAGATTAGCTTTAGTCAGGGACTTCAGCGTTGCCCGAGTAAGTTTTTGCCCTAGAACACATTTTATGATCAAAGACCCAAAACACACAAACAAAGTTTAAATTTGTTCAGAACCGAAGTCTTAGACTTTGAAAATAAGGTTTTAGTTGCTATTTATGTACCACTCTCGAACATATCCGTCTACTTCGAGAGTGCGCAGAGCGTCGCGACGGGGGGAGGGAGGCCGACTGTATACTACTTTTCGCCATATCATAGTATCTATTGCCGTCTCAGGCACTGTCAATAAGTAGACAAGTTTATTTGGTCAGAACCTAAGTCTTATAATTTTGACAAAGCGGTTAGTCTACTATGGCTGTTGTAAACTCGAACATTTCCGTATTAATGTTCGCCTCTGCTCATTGCAGTTGCAGTTTTCGACCGTATTGTTTTGCACCACAGAAACACTCACAAAAGGCGGCCCTGTTGGTGTTATGTGTGTTGCGTAGTGTTTGTGTGTGTGTTGTGTGGATTATTTGGTTGTAATGCGAGCCCGCTGGAAGAGGGGTCATTTTGCTTTTATAAAAAGGAGGCATCACTTTTACAAATCGGGATTAGCTGGCTACCCAGTCTCGTCTGTTTAGCGTTCTCCAACTTGAGTTGACACTCTCCCTGTCGGAGCTACTCGTACCCAAGTCGACTGTGACAATGCAAACTGGCCGTGGCCAACTCAAGGGCATATGCCGGAGGTCTACGTCTCAGTCTCGTCGGCTGTGACTGTCCGTCGGGAGTCCTTGGTGCCTTCTCCTACTCCTGGGTGGCTCCTCGCTGGTTGACGAATTGGGCCACCGACTCTGTGAGTCAGCATGCCTAATACCTGCGCTCTGTCGCGAGTCTCTAACTCTCCCGGGCCTGATGTCCAACATCGACAGTAGATTGCACCTCAGGGCAATCTGGCAATGTGGGGACTCCCTACCAGTCTCTGCTCTGGTTTACTTCTTTACTGTTAACATTCATTGCCAATTGCATATTAATAATTTAAATGAAACGTGACACCATTGCTAACACCCAATCACAAATCTTGTATTTGGTTTAATTATACCGACGTGTATGTGGATGTGAATTTTCACCGATTATGAGTACTTTTTGATTTATTTAACACCACTTGTAAAAGTATTTACTAAAATCGGAGTAAAATAGGTCGTTATACCGTCTCTCTTGTATAAAAGAAAACCGATGGGAATTTAGTGTACACCAGGTCGATTAATCAGAATTTCTAACGTCCTATCGTGTGTTACATAAAGATGTACACTCTCGTCAAATGAGACCTCAGTGACGGTCGGACACCCATGTCGTAAACGGTCTGATCCGAGACAGAATAATATGGGGAATATTATCTATCTTGATCACACTACCGTCACACAATTTATTATGTGATCCGGCGTCCCAGCCTTTTGAAATGACTATAGCTTCACGTAAATTCCCGCCCCCTTCGGCGACCGCCGCCTTCGTCACACACCTGGAACAGTCGCGTTGAATGTCACGGCCTAATCTGTTTTGGGTGTAATTTATGTATTATGCTGTTATAGTTGTTGAAGCAGTTTATACAGAAATAGTTTATACAGGTTACTTTAAAACGCAGCAGCATTTCAACCAAAACCCAGGCAGTGATAAAACGCACCATTTGTAAAGGCAAAATATCCTTTAAAGCAGGGTCAACAAATAATCTCCATCGCCACTCCATCGCACACTCTGCTGCGCTTACCTCGCAGAAAGTGTGCTCACAAAACAGTGCTGGGGCCCCCCCCCCCTCCGCCCATAGGCAGATGGGGAGAATCCCCAGTCCTGTATGGGCTCCCTGTGCACCTACCTCCCTGAGTCCCTAAGGACCAAAGGGAGAGTGCAAGTGCCCATGCCCCACAATCAAACACTGACTTCGTGCAGAATGTGTTTGGACTAAAGTGTGGAGGGCTACCCCCCTCCTATCTCTCAGCAGGAGGGAGGTAGCTCATCCGCCCCGCAATGGGCCAGTGCGCACCTCGCCCATCCAAGGGACCTCAGAGGGCCCGGGAAAGGCGAAGGCGCATTACGTCCGGGGAGGGGGTCAGATGCCTACTGACCCACAGCCCCCTCCTCACCAGTCCTGTGTTGCCCCAGCAAGCACAGACGTGGAGAAATAGCCAGACATGACTAAGAGATAAAACTTTATGAAGGGGCCTGGCGTCGACCAAGACGCCGCTGTGCATATATCCTCTACACTCACACCGTTGAATAAGGCTGTTGACACAGCTACAGCCTGTGTGGAGTGCGCACGAATCCCCGTGGGGCAGGCTCTCCCTGCATGTCCGTAGGCATGTGCAATGCACTCGCAGAGCCAGCCAGCCAGCCAGGCGTTTCTTGGACGGAGCTTTCCCAGATCACAGATCACCCCGCCTCCTGACCCCCTGTAAAAACCGAGACATCAGTGGTTGACTTCATGGCAGGACGAGATGGCTGCTGCATACACTTTCACTGCGGAATGAGCAAGCCCTCTGTCCACCAATAACTGTAAGAAGGATAAAATAGAGCCCAACTCACAAGATAGGGGCTCTATTCTCCGCTCCTCACACCATCGCTGGAATCCCAGCCACTTCGGCCTGTAACAGGCTATAGTGGATCCAGCTCTAGCTGCCTGGATAGACTGAATAACACTGTCAGACAATCCACCCTGTCTCAGCCTTTCCCTCTCAGGAGCCAAGTCTGGAGAGGACGGCCCAGAGTGGGTAACGCCCCGATTGCACCTGCCTCTTGAGACATCGCCCCCCATAACTGGGGGATTGCCCAGGGCTGGCCCATCTTCATCTGTGTCATCTCTGAGTACCACGGAGCCCTGACGCGATCCGGTGCTACTAGGATGACACCCGTCTACAAGAGAAGTGCCCCTCAGAAGACGGGGCGTAAAGGACCAGAGTCCTCTGTCCTCAAGCGTGGAAAGAGGGGCTAGAGGGCGATCTGATTACGGGTGTAAAGGACGTCTTGGCGTACATTATGTACTTTGGTTCAATGACCCCTCAACACTCGGTCCGCTAACCAAAGTGTGTCGCTGGGAACTTCCTGCGTTGAAAGTTACATCATGGAATCGGATGGGTGCTCGTTGTGCTTTCATAGTCGACGCAAAACGGGGAAAAAAAAATAAAAATATGAATAATTGTTCATTTAATTGGAGTGAGAAGTCTTGATGGGTTTTGTTTTTGTTCCCTTTCGGATGCTCATGGTTGTGTCGGGACGGGCAAGCGGGGAGGATGAGTGGTGGCGTTAGGTTCGTGTAACAGCGTAGTGCGGCAGAGTGTGGGGCGTTGGGATTCGTGGGGCAGGTGTGGGGGGTCCTGGGTTACTTCAAAGTAAAATGGGTTTGGTTCTACGGTAGTTGTGTTGGGGTAATATGACTTCCGGGGTTGCGCGGGTGTTTCCGTTCATTTTAGTGTTTGTCCGTGTTGATGGGAGTTTTATGGTGGGAGATAGTGTGGGGGTGGGCACCAGTATAGGTGTTGAGGTATTAGGACATGTGTTATTAGTACATTACGACGTATGGAATGAAATGGGGGATTCCGGTTGGGGTGTGGAGGTTTTACTGACTGTTTCTTTATATGTATGGTGTGGAGGTATCTGGGTGTTGTTATGGTAATGGGATGGTTGTGGGTGGGTCTTTGGAGTATGGAGTTAATTGGGAGAGTAGGTTTGGTGTTATTATTTTTGTGATGGGTTGGTGATGGTTTGGTGTGGTTTGTTTGTTGTTTAATGTTTTAGTATATTTTATTTGGTTTTGTATTAGGGGTGTGTGGAGTGGGTAGAGGAGGTATTGTATGTGTTGTAAGGTGGGGTTGGGGGCGGGTAGAGCGGAGCGATCGTTAAAATTTTGTAACGGGGATAAGATGGGGGTCTATATTGTGAGCGTCCTTATGTTATGTGCGGTCGGTGCCGGTTATTCCGCGCGTTTTTATTTATAAACTATTAGTTTACTACTGTGACTTCTTCTCCCGTTTGTAGTTTTCATGTTAAGTTTGTCTTCGCACTGGTTTTTGGTTTTTTTTTTGACGAGCATACAAGAAGTATATTCTAGTCTCATCTCTGCGTGTCGAGGTGTCCATTTCATTACCTTGTTACTTGTTATTATATCGAATTTGTTTTTAGCGCACCTACCCTTGTACGTAACCCAGAGGTTTTCTTTTCGTTTTTTTGGGTTTTTTTTGATCTAGTCTTATCTCTGAGACTTTTTACTTCAAGTCATCTGCTTAGTGGTCCTGGACGCTGATTGGGAGAGAGTTAAAGTACCTCTCGATTCACCCCCTAATGGTTTCTCCTTTTCCAAATCCTAGGTCATGGTTTATTTCATTAGCTACAGTCGGTGGGTCACCTTTATACGAGTTGAGAGAAAATCTCCAGACTTCCAAAGCGTATGGTTTTGTCTTTTGATGTCTTTTTTTTGTACGACTGCCTTTTTTGTCGCTCAGTCCCCTTACAGTGTACCACGGGATCGAGGTTTCTATGGACGTGTCCTCTTCAACGGGATTTGGTTTGTTTTGTGGCTTAGAATTTTTACCTTTTGATTTACAAAGATTAGGGATGACTTCGTACCGCAAATTGAGCATAGTTCGGGTTTTTTGTACTTGACTCTCCATCGGCGGCCGCTTGTGGGAGTTGGTTCGTCTCGACAAATTACACCCTTTGCCATATGTGTTTTTATTTTTGATTTTTTTTTTTTTTGGTTTTCGACAAGGGCTTCGAGTTATTCTCCTATCCTTGAAAGGGGGCACTTCGTTCATGGAGACACACGCTCCTGTCGAACCACCAGCCGAGGGAGAGCCGGCGTGTCGCCTTCTGTCTCCGTTCTAAAGCCCCGGAGACTTAAATACACTTAAGTGGTAGACGTGCCGACTAAGTCGTGGAGCAGTTGAGGGCCCCCGGACCAAACCGTTGGTTACGAGGCCACCGCTTACGTCACCAAACAGTGCATACACCAAAAACACGGGAGTGGCATCGTTACTAGGAAAGTGAGGCGGCAGTACGGAGCGGCGTGGTAGACACGTTTCTGCTGCGTGTTATAAGGTCAGCTGGACAAGAGAAATTTTATCATAATCAGGACTAAAAGGAGGAGGCGCACCACACCGAAAGGTAAAAACGTCTTATTTTTACAGAGAACTCCTCAGTCGTAGTTTATGACTGCAAACGGCTTCAACCGTCGGGGGACTAAGGCATCTAAGAATAAACCTCCCTTAGACGCGAGCGACGTCAAAGAGACGGTCAAACGAGTTACAGAAGCCTGTACAGCATGCTAAGAAGGAACAACACGCTATAGTCGCTGCCGGAAAGCTATCGGTAAACGCCCGAGACGGAGTCTACTGTGGACGGTCATAAAAAAAGTCGTCACCCTACTACCAGAAGGCGATACCACTCGAAGAAGACGAACCGTTACTCGAGGCACGTTGGGCGAGGTAAACGGCATAGTCTGTGAAAGTTCTTAGGTTGGTTGCAGGAACGACGAGACCAAGGTAGGGCGCGAGAAGACTTTCAGTTCAATGACACTTGTAGCCCGCTTTCCTAACAACCAAGTTCACGAGAAGTCGAACGAACCTGGTCAATCCGTAATCGTTGAAGAGGCTCGCTCGGAGCCGACTCACAAGTGTAGGGGCCAGGTTTACCTTCGGTACTCTGTCTTGACAGTTACATGACAGACGACTGTAAAAAAAGGAGAAGAAAAGCCACCACCCAAAGCCGTAGGGAGATGTGCCACAACGACAAACGAGCTGTTCTTCGCGAGGTTAAAGGCAACGACAAAAGTCAAACTTATAACAGAAGTCGGAAACTACACAGGCAAAATAGGGTGGACGCGTTGACGCAATTGTCGCCTTATGCCCCAGTTTCTATAATTTTTTAAAATTTATGTCTTGTGGGGTGAGTGGGGGGGGGGTTTCTCAAGGGTTTTGGGTGGTGGTTGTTGGTTGGTTGGGTGGTAATGCGTGATTTGTGTGGTGGTGTTGCTCAAACGGAGACATATACTTTACACCGTATGTTCATGCTATATCATTATTTTTTATTATAAAAACACATCAAATATAACGTTATATTGCATACAAACAGTGTTTTGGTCCTGTGGACCGAACGGAGTGCCGTGTGGTCACAGGCGCCGTGTGCAAACCCTTGGTGACCTGGATCTGTTGAGTATCAGTACCGTCGTCACCGCCGGCGGTATCCCCACGTTCCCCGTGCGGGTGGAGCAAGGGTGTACAAACTAACGAATTTAATTTTATTTATTTTAGCTATTAAAGGTTTTTTTTTTAAAAAAAAAAGAAAATCTTCTCCATTTTATAGTATCAACCATAGTCATTTTACATATGTGTTATTTTAGAGCAAATTTTAACAAATGTTACAGATTTTCAATGACCATCAGCGTACAGGACGGACCGCCGACTGAAACGTAGACATTTGTACGGCGCTTGTATTAAGTCCGGGTAAGTCGCAGTAGTCAGACTAACGAGTTCCCGCGGAAAAGTCGCGGGACGGCACACAGCACTCAAACCTGAGCTAGCGTCACTGCGTGTCATCAACAGACGTCTGAGCGCGCACCGATCCCAGCTGCCTCGACATCTCAATTGTAAATGTACCAATACATCAACATCTCTCGTCGATGCACGTGGTAACCTCGTTACACAGACCCAGACCCTGGGCATATGAATGTCTTTTTGTCCTCCCGACTGTGTCTCCCAGCTCAACAGCAGAACAAGCAAAAGTAGAAGGAGTTGGAGAGGTCTGAAACCAACGCGCGCGACGTTTCTCTGGCGATTGGTACCTTTGGTTTTGTTACCCATCGATTAATTTCAGCTCCCGTGTCAGCACTCATTTAGTACAAAACAGTCTTAGGCCCCTCACGCCCTCGGAGGGGCGGTTCGGGGCACTTTGAGCCCTCCCAACCGTTCATAGTGGTGTTGTGTTGTGTGTGTGTGTGTGTGTGTGTGGTGTGTGTGTGTGGTGTGTGTGTGTGTGTGTGGTGTGGTGTGTGCGTGCCAGCTAAAGAGAACTAAAATTTACCGGGTTCGGGTGTTTATAAAGGGCGTCGACGGGACGCCGTCCCAGGTCCCTTGTCCGTTACAAACAGTGTGTTAACCTAGTGTGGGGACTGGTTTAATCCGAACGCCGTTACTTTTTTCTCCGTGGGGTATGGAGTGGTTGCCGCAACATCACCCTTACCCCCCGAGCTACGTCCGCCGCGCTTTGCGCGGTGGACAGCTTCGCTCCGCAGGGAAGAGGCCCGCGGTGCGACGCGTCCCCGCTTGTCCATGTCGAAATTTGCAGTACATCTGAACTCAGAGTCCGCCGCGAGTGAACACCAGAGGCGACCCCAATCGGACGTATACGTGGCGGACGTCTCCACCAAGAGGTCGGACGCAAACTAGCGTTCTCCGTGTTTGTCGTCGACCACTGTAGGGGGGGGAGTCACCTGCCCGTTGGGAGGCAAAACCCCAGGGGCTACGTGGAGGCCTCCCCCAGAGGTGCCCTGCCCCTGGAAGATGTAGTGTCACAAGTGGCCGCCGTAGGTCTCTGTCCTACCCCTCCCTGACGGACTTCTCCCGATATCCACCCGCGACCGGATATCTCAGTGTCTGTGCTTGGGATTCGATGCCGCATCACAATCGAGCGTCGTAAAGTACGGGATTAAGTTTCCCTCTGTACATTACCAGTCCTCGCTGTTGCCGTGGTGTCACCGCAATATAAGTGCCGTCCCGCCCAGGCGAGGTTGCGGCATACCGGTGTCGCCTCTCCGACACAATACACGAGTTCCACCACATAGAGACTCTCGGGAGGTAAAGCGTCCTGACTCTTGTCCCGCCGGCTGGAGTCACTCCCCGGCCGGGGGGACGGACACCTGGCAAAACGTATGCTCGGTACGCGTTCCTTCGACGATATGCGGAAAAGGTGGCGACCGTAGAGTAAAGGGAGGACCCTCCACTCGCTTCTNGGGGCAGGCTCTCCCTGCCTGTCCGTAGGCATGTGCAATGCACTCGCAGAGCCAGAATGCCAGGTTTCTTGGACAGAGCTTTCCCGGTCACCCCGCCCCCGGAGCACACAAACAGCTGTTCGGTGCGTCTAAGGGCAGCCGTGCGCTCCACATAACATGCTAGCGCACGCACCGGGCAGGGGAAGACTAAAAACCCCCTAACTAAATAACCCTTGACCTGAACGCACTCCTTAGGCTCTTGGGCACAAAGGAGGGGTTCGGTCTGAGTGTCGCGCCGCTCCGGTCACCCCGAATCAGTAAACAGCTCGGGTCCACCGACAAAGCGTTTTTTTTTTTTTGGCTGACGTTAAGGCAAGAAGCAAAGCTGTCTTCCACGACAGTGCTTTTAGGGAGGAGAGCTCCAGAGGCTCAAATGGTTCTGACACCAGAGCTCCGAGCACTAGGGGCAGGTCCCACTGCGGGGTGGAGGCGTGCACTACTGGGCGCAGCCTCCTGACCCCCTGTAAAAACCGTGACATCGGTGGATGAGAAAAGGCTGAGCTGCCACCAAATCCCTCATGGCAGGACGAGATGGCTTCTGCATACACTTTCACAGTTGAATGCGCAAGCCCTCTGTCCATCAGTAACTGTAAGAAGGAAAAAATAGAGCCCAACTCACAAGATAGGGGCTCTATTCTCCTCTCCTCACACCATCGCTGGAATCCTAGCCACCTTGGCCTGTAACAGGCTGTGGTGGATCCAGCTCTAGCTGCCTGGATAGACTGAATAACACTGTCAGACAATCCACCCTGTCTCAGCCTGTCCCTCTCAGGAGCCAAGCCTGGAGAGGTTGGCCGAGAGTGTGTAACGCCCCGATTGCACCTGCCTCTTGGCTCCTGAGAGGGACAGGCTGAGACAGGGTGGATTGTCTGACAGTGTNCTCCCAGACAGCAGATGGTCAATCATTACACCCAAGTATTTGTATGAAACTCCCTGCTTGATTTCATCTGTGTGGATGACAATGGGGACTTTATGGGAGTCAGATGGTGAGCCAAAAATGATTTCCTCAGTTTTCTTGGTGTTGATCTCAAGAGCATTGTTATCAGTCCACTCCACCACCTGATGTACAGCCTGTTGGTGCAGCTGTGTCTGTGTCTGTGTTACTGAGCAGAGATATTATTGCAGTGTCATCAGAGTACTTAATGATGACTTGATTTGGTGTGTTGGTACGACACTCATCAGTGTAGAGAGCACACGGTTTGATGTGTGAAGTTTTCCATGACAGAGGGATGGTGTGCGTGTCAATAGAAGCCTGAAAGATGGGTTGCCTCACTGGAGCCAGCTCAGTAGAAACGTTTTTCAGCAGAAAACCGCTGCACCCATCTGGCCCAGCCGCTTTCTTGGTGTTGGTGGACTGAAATGTTTTTCTGACCTCTTCGACACTGATGGTAATTTTGTCAGAGGAAGCAGGTATTATGGTTTCGAGCATTTCAGTGCACTTTGCAGAATTATCCAGTGACTCAAAACAGGTAAAGAACGTGTTTAGTTCGTTAGCAAAACAAAATTCATTGTTCGTCACAATAGGTTTAGCTGAGGATGACATTCCTGTCATTTTTGTATCGAATCTTTAAAATAAATGAGGTTACTCAAAAAAACAAACCTGAGTATTCTCAAATAGCTGCCAATGAGCTGATTTTGGCTTATTCTGTCTCAGGTTTGTTACACCGTGTTTATACACATTATGCTGTGTCCTCTGGTTTGCTGCACACAGGTGCATTATGAATGCTATTGTTTACCGGTGTCGACCCATCCTGTCTTCCACATGCCGGGGAATGCCACTGTGAGCCTGACAAAGAATTAAACAAAAAATAAACTTCTTCACAAACAAAGAATACACACAACGTTCAGATCCTCACTTGTTTGTACAACAGACTTTCATTTTATAATGAACCAACATTTCAAAGCCAAACAACATTTATCATTATGCTAACTCTTAGTGTGAATTTGCAATGTGAGTCGAATAAATAAAGTTGTCGAAAGCGGTTTTCTGTGGAAATTGTGTTCCTTGATTAAAAGACATGATCTTAAAACAGATGCAATTCAAAGGATTCCTGCTCCAGTTATTTTCTTTAAAGCAAAAAAACACCTACCAACTCACATGACAGTTCATTTAGATAATGATATGTGTTTCCATATTAAATATAATCTTTCTCACCTATCGATACGAATAAGTTAACACACGCTAATTCAAGATGACTTACAGCAGTGGCCTAAAGTGTGTAAATCCCAAGATAACACCTTTAGGGTAAAATGACAAGTGGTGATGACGGTCACCTCCCCATCATTTCCTCTTTCCTCAACCTCCCTTAACTCGATGTGGAGCATGGCAACAACTCTGTTTTTAGATACATTGCAAATGGAGCAAACAGCTAGTTCCTTTCAAATTAAACAAAACATAGTATTGCATGAACACAGACAACTGTTGTTTTGGTTTAAACAAATAATAGCAACAACATGTTCTGAAATATGGTATCTGAAATGTCCGTATTTCCAAGTGTCCTTCTTAAATCCCCATTGAACAAAGATCTGGCTGGTTGTGGTTCAGTCAGTGTATGTGTATGTGTGAGGAAGTGTAGGCAGGTGAGGGTTAGTCTGAGGTAATTGAAGCTACAGACCAAGACATTATGGATTGTGGAGCAAGCCTCAGCGCCCGAGGCTAATATCAAACAGCTTACATGAGGACAGCTATTGCCATCAACCACTCGAAACATGTCAATAGACAAACATGACATTGTGACTCATAGCGGAAAGGCAACTTTACACATTCACTGCCAAAATGAACATCTCCAGAGTTTGGCATATCACAGTTTATGTCCAAAATATCAAGTCATCTTTCACATGCTGTTATAGTATGAGAGAGAAATCAGGGACACATTATAATTGTAATGTTTGTAAGCCCCCCCACCCCCAGCCACAATGTTGGTCGGTCATATCGTTTATAGAGCGATAAACACTTGACCACTGACCTTTGATCCTAGATGGAGGGCAAACGAGAATTTTAGCATTCAGTTGAAGCTACCGATTGTGAGCTCTGAAATTGTTCTGCTCCAGCTTCGGGTTCACTCTACCACTGTGGCTCTGCCCTGTCTTTTCCAGACTCAGACAGGTGCATTCGCTGCTGGGGATCCACATCTAAACACGTCTAGTATAACAGCAAAAAGGAAATGTCAGCAACGTATATAATTTCATGTTTCAAATTGTTGATGGCTCTGCTTTGATATCATTTTTCCTGTAACAATGATCACAATACCAAAATTCATCCTCAGCATTGTGGAGAAGAGTATAACGTCTTTGAAACGATGCAGAAATGACTGTAGAAGTACCAATCAATCAATCAATCAATCAATCAATCAATCAATCAGTTTATTTATACAGCCCAATATCACAAATGTTACATTTGTCTCAGTGGACTTCACAGTTTGTACAGAATATCAGTATGACAATACGACACCATCTGTCCTTAGACCCTCACATCGTACAAGGAAAAACTTCCAGAGAAAACCCACAGTTTAAAGGGGAACATGGGAGAAACCTCAGGGGAGCAACAGAGGAGGGATCCCTCTCCCAGGACGGACAGACGTGCAGTAGATGGCGTGTGTAAATCTAAGAGATAATACATTTTACAACATAGGTAGGTAGACCAAATGTTGGGAAAGACCAAATGTTTGGAAATGCATGTGTCTATAATAAGAAGATGAATCCACGAGGATGTCAGCAATCTTGTGGGAGCCATCAGGGAAGTAGTATGGTGAGAGTCAGGCAGGACCGCAGTGACAGGTTCAGCCACAACTCAAAGTCCAGGACNGGCTGGGCCAGATGGGTGCAGCGGTTTTCTGCTGAAGAACTTTGCTACTGAGCTGGCTCCAGTGTGGCAACCCATCTTTCAGGCTTCTATTGACACGCACACCATCCCTCTGTCATGGAAAACTTCACACATCAAACCGCTGCCCAAAATTCCATGCCCAAAAGAACATAAGGACTACAGACCAATAGCCCTCACCTCAGTGATTATGAAATCACTAGAAAGAATTCTGCTCCGATTTCTTATCAGTACAACACAAGACAAACTGGATCCATACCAATTTGCCTATAAACAAGGGTGCGGCACGGAAGATGCAGTGGCCACTCTAGTTCACATCATCACTAAACATTTAGATAAACGCAACACCTATGCAAGAGCCCTCTTCCTAGACTTCTCATCAGCATTCAACACAATACAAGCAGACATCTTGGTGTCAAAAATGGCCAAAATGGAAGTAAATCCATACCTNAGCTGCACCAACAGGCTGTAAATCAGGTGGTTGAGTGGACTGATAACAATGCTCTTGAGATCAACACCAAGAAAACTGAGGAAATCATTTTTGGCTCACCATCTGACTCCCATAAAGTCCCCATTGTCATCCACACAGATGAAATCAAGCAGGGAGTTTCATACAAATACTTGGGTGTAATGATTGACCATCTGCTGTCTGGAAGGATCACATTGAATATCTGAGCAAAAGGACAAAACAAAGAATTTATTTTCTCCACCGTCTTAGGTCTTTTGGGGCGAGCAGAGAAATTCTTCTGTTGTTCTTTACATCTGTGATCATTTCTATTCTGCAGTACTGCAATACTACCTGGTACAAATGTTTGTCAGCAGCTTTAAAATCAAAACTGCTCCACCTGTTAAAAATCTGCTCAAAGATTGTTGGTCAACCGTGTCAGAGACTCTATGACTCAGCCTATCATAACAAGCTAGTGAGGCTGTCCAACAACATCATCTCTGACCCAAACCATGTTCTGAACAGTGAATATGAACTGCTACCATCTAATCGGAGATACAGGGTCCCACGTTTCAATAAAGTCAGACTGAAGCACTCCTTCGTGCATCAGTCAATCCTCATAGTAAACACAGAGCTAAATCCCAGATCAAATGCACGCTGAAGGTTCTTTGAGCATGTTTTCTCTCAGTGATTGTGCTGTTATGTTAAATGTTTGTTGTTTGTGTTTCATGTATTGTGTCTGGATACTTTTATCTGTTGATTTTGGACATGGAGCTGCTGTGACGCAAGTCAAATTTCAGACTTGATCTGACCAATAAAGTATTATCGTATCCTATTATCGTATCGTATCGTAAAAATGGTAGTTTCCTGAACTGGGGTAAGTGATTAGGTTTAAATGCTAAAGGAACATATCTTTTACTTGTGCCAATTACTTAAGGGGCCCTCCTCCAATTGTCAACAGGACGTTCAGTTTAATCTTCAGGAGGAATATTCTGCAGTCTGTTAAAAGTGTTGTGTAATGTTGCTGTCTCTAGATAAATAATCCTGTTAACGTCTCAGTGACGCCATCACTGTTTTTTCAACTAAGGCAAGGAGACTAGAAAACAGAAACCCTGCATCACAATGAATGATGAAGATGGCATTGAATTGCATTATGGGAAATGCAAACTTCAGTATAGTGGTGTTTACCACATACTGGATGTTTGGAATTCAGGTTATTGATGTGCTGTACACAAAACAAAATCAATCATCAAAAGGTTACACCGTTAAGACATGGAAATACATGTTATGTAACTGCTGGGATACATTTCAAATCAAATTGCTAAAAAAAAAATAGCATAAGTTAATCAATAAATAAATCAATCGCAAAATATTTCCAGCATATTATTCTAAACATTTTGATGGTTGTGCATATGTGTGCCATTCTTCTGTCAAAAATAGGGTGCATGATATGTAAAAACCCAGACTACTGATCAGCTCAATATCAGCAAGTGTTATGGTAACCAGGTTATCACAGTTCATGTAAACGCATTCCACGAAACTGATGTCTGACTGAACTTAACATTTCCCCTAAGCAGCTGCTTTGTCAGGCTTACAGGTTATCCTCACACAATAGTGATATGGAGGAGGCAGTGACACTTCGGGAAAATTAAAATAATGTGAACATACCATAATGTGTAATGCGCTGGGTAAACACCACATTGATTCAAATGATGTTATATCTGAATAAAATGTCAAAGCTTCTCCTGAATTACTGAAAAGCTGACGCTTAAGGAGATGGCATGTCTGCATGTGTGCCTCAGATGCTGCTACTAGCTGTTGTGTTGTATGCTCTTTGTGATATTAGTGTTTCATCACCCAACTTTATGATATGAGTGCAAATCAACTTTAAAGAAGACATTCAAAATATCATGTGGTGACGAAAAAAACAGCAGACCAGAACAACCTCATGGGAAAATAAACATCAAACCACCGATGACAGTTGGCCCCTGCGGAGGTAGAGAGGAGTTCATACATGCAGCAGGTAAGATAAAGGACAAATAGATGACAAAGAAGAAAGGACAGAAAGAGAAACAGGAAAACTTATTGACAACAATCAGATAGCCTATCTCTTTCTTCACAGTCTTTGGCACGCTATCTCTCTGAGGGGGAGAGGGAGGGAGAGCAGGCTGCAATGAGGAGAAGCTTCTCTTCTGGTCGCAGAGACTAAAAACACAGAGATATGAAGAGAGCGGACGTAATTAGTTTGATTCCCCTATCATGAGATTAGGATTCTATTTTAATCTACAGAATTATTTTACTACAGAGATTCAAAGCATGAGAACCTGACGTGTCAATGAATCCCAAGCTGTTTGAGTCAGTTGCAGGTCAGGTGAATTAAAACATTTATATGCACCAGTTAAATTATAGTTTTTTAACTTAATATAACACAAACTTGAGAATTCAAGTGCTGAAAATACTAAATAATGGGAAAAACATGGAGGGAGGAAAATACATTTTTTTTTAAAAACATGTTGCCAAATGATATAAACATACATAATCAAACTAATTAATTGATACTGATAACTAAATAATAATTTTTAAAAAATGTTTTACTTTTTGAAAGAGGTTACAGTATAATAGTATTATCTGAAGTAATTATTTGCTGACAATATCAAACACATGCATAGCAAGGCTTTTTGGTAACATCACATTTGTAATGATATTAAAACAACAATCTGGGCCAAAACAATCAAGTCCCTACTGTACGTACTTGTTGATGTAATTAGTTCAATGAGTTCAGTGTGTACTGTGCAGCCTATCATACTGTGCATCAGTGGTGATTTGTTTGCAACAAAATGGCTGTGCTATTTTATGTAAATAAGGACTAGGTCATGTTTATAGAATAATTACCCTGCAGCATGATTTTTCTGAGGAGTATGATCGAAGATGATGATTAAAGTCTGTGGTTTATTACACACAGGGGAGTATGATGCCTTCTCTATTGCCCATTATTTTACGAAATCATGCTCTGATTTGTCATTTTTTATTTATATTCCATCCATATAATTTACTTAGTATATTATCACTTTAGGTGTTATCAGCTGTCTGGGCTAAGCACATTATTATATTAAATAAATCACGGTTTCAATGGTGTAGAGTCCAAAATGCCCTGCAAAATGGAAATACAATGTGCATTTACAGCTGGTCTCATTTTGGGACAACTAGATGTAGATACTGGTGCCATAGAAATACTGGCTTTAGTTTTGTCACATGTCTAGAAACACGATTCAACAACATCATGAAAACAATGTAGCTCCATGTCGGCTGATTGTAAGTAGGAAATTACAGGTTACAAGAAGGAGGTATCTAATTCAACTTTAACAAATGAGAATAAACTATGTTAGGTTGTCATAACAACATGATAAAACAGGGTTGATGAAAACAAAGAGGGAAACATTTTGCAAATCATTGTTATTATAGTACTGGAAGTTATCAACACTTCCTCAGCAGCAACAGCGACATCACAATAATAAAATCATCAATGAAACACTACATGTCAAAATCAATTATGCATTAAAGTTTCTTTTTTCAAACCACACCACAGGGTTTTATGCACTCCAATTTTCCTTTCCCAGTTGAAGTTTGAAACTCTTTGAGCGTAAAAGCACTATACCGCACAGTTTAGTCTTGCTACTATAAATGCCTTCAGTCCATAGTCAGAGAAAGTCTTATTTTATTAAGTGGTAAAAAACACACCTCGAAGCAAGTGAGTTCAGATGAAACTATTAACTTGAAACTACATCAATGTCAAGACTCACAGGAAACCTCTTAGAGCAAAGATCTGTATAATGAGCGTGGATTTTGATTGACAGTGACTGGAGGAAGTGAGCAAGTGTCTGAGTTGTGGGACGAAAGAGAGATGAAATTAGAAAATTATAGAGACCAGACGTGTCTCAGTGTAATGGTCTCCTAATGAAGCGTTGGAACGCTGATACCTACTGCATACTGCGGCGTTATTAAAGAGAGAAGAGTGAATGTGAACCTTTGTGCTGTAATAAGACAGATTTAAAAAAGAGCAAGTAGAAGTATGATCATGGAAAAAGATGACACTCACATATAAAATAACTCAAGCTATACAGTATGCAATTGTTGCATTATTTATATAGTTTGTACACTCAAGTCGAATTATCGATAGCAGACCAGAGTAAGTAGATGTTAATGTACAGTAGTTCAGAAAACATATTTTATTGAGTGGGAGAGGTTAGAAAGAAGGAAGGGCTTTTTTTTTTACATTAGCCAGAAGAGGGTTGGTGATAGAGGAAAGGACATACCAAGAAAGAGAGAGAAATGGGCACGCTGACATTTACAGGGGTCTCTATTCTTCAGCCAGATCCCCTCGCTTTTGAAGACCGGCCAAACATTCTGTTTACATGACTGCCTTCGCTGGCTGGAGCACACACGAGTGAAATCACAGACATGAGGTTCAGGATACTGTGGAGTTAGAGTAGTGACATCTCATTGGTGGAAAAGGTAGACTCTACCTTATGCTCTACTGACTGGAGGATGATATTCCACTTGGCTTGTGAAAGAAAAACACTGATAAACAGTATCCTCATTCCAAACGAGTGATTTATGATTTGTAGTTTGAGTAGTGGTGTGCAACTCGATTTTGACAGGATAACAACTGGTGACTTCTAGAATTGTGTGAGTAACATTCTGTTTTTAGACTTCTCTGTTTCAATGTGTGTGCTCTGTATAAATGCTCTGTAGTTGATCTGACTGAAATTGTGATTTTAAATCTCAAAACCGCTACAGTATCTGTCAGGCAGAAACTTGGGACAAGTAATTTGACTGAAACCTTAAAACTGAACTAACTGACTGCTAGAACCCTAGCAGTCAGTTAGTTCAGTTTTAAGGTTTCAGTCAAATTACTTGTCCCAAGTTTCTGCCTGACAGATACTGTAGCGGTTTTGAGATTTAAAATCACAANACACGGTCTCCTACTGCGTCCCAATCAAATTGCACGAGTCAAAGGATCGTTCTCCGGCAAGATCACCGTGCCTGTCATCCTTCATCGTCACTGTCCCCTGGTTCATGACGGTTTTGCCCTTGGTCGGACCCTGTATGCTGGAATTCCCCCCATTCATCTTCTTCCACATGGCTCAAACTTCTTCCTCGGGCTGACGAATCCGAACTCCCAAATACTCCCCATGTTTCGTCGAATGGCTGTTCGATGTTTACCAAGTGACGGCATAGATGGACGTCACACCTAGTTTCGGGATTTCATCGTGACACTGGGAAAATGGGCGCAAAATGGGGCAGTGCCTGGAGAGGGGAATATACAGTTTTGATAAAAAGAGCTAAATTCATATATTTTACCTGATAATCGGCTGATTTCTCTCTTCTGGGTATGGTTTTAAACATAAGTTCCCACTAAATACTGGATTTTATTCAACTATCTATGACTGGGGGAGCCTTTCCTTTAAACATAAAGCCACAATCAGTGAGGAAAAAACATGCTTCAAAGACGCTTTCAGCGTTGCATTTCGGATACTGGATTTCTCCTTATTTACTGTGAGATTGAGAGACTGTGCACGAAGAAGTGCCTCAGTCTGGCCTTCTATTGAATCTTGGGACCTGTATCTCCATTAGATGTAGCAGTTAATTTATTCCACGTCGCGACCATAGGGTTGGTGTCAGAGATTCGGATGTTGTGGGAACAGCCCTTCCCACCTAGGTTTTGGATAGGCTGATCCATGAGTCTAGACAGGGTTGGACCAACATCTTTGAGCCAGGATTTTTTAAAAACAGGGTGGGAGCAGTTCTTGATTTCAAAGCTGCTGGACCAACATTGTAACCAGGATACTGGGCATACTGCAAATGAAGACATGATCCCACCAGGATGTAAAGGAACAAAGAAGGAATTTTCTCCTGGCCGCCCCAAAGATCCTAAGACGGAGGAGAATAAATTCTTTGTTTTTGGTCCAATTTGGGGCACAGATGTTCAATGTGAATCCTTCCATGGCAGCAGATGGTCAAATCATTACCCGCCAATAGTTATGTGTTCTGTGTTTTTATTATTGGAGAACAATGGGCTTTAGGGATGGTCTTGAATGGTATATAATATTTCTCGTTTTCTTGGTCGTTGGACTCAAGAGAGCATTGTATCAGTCCAACCTCACCCACCTATTTTACAGCCTTTCGGGTGCAGCTCAGGGTCGTCTGTGTTACTGAGCAGAGATATTATTGCAGTATCATCAGAGTACTTAATGATGACTTGATTTGGTGTGTTGGTACGACAATCATCAGTGTAGAGAGTAAAGAGCACAGCTGAACTCACGCAGCCCTGGGGGGCCCCTACATTGGTTGTGATGGCAGATGACAGGGTTTTGTTAACCTTCACAAGTTGCTCTCTACTAGTGAGGAAAGCAGCATACCAGTAAATCAGGTATGGATTTACTTCCATTTTGGCAATTTTTGACACCAAGATGTCTGCTTTTATTGTGTTGAATGCTGATGAGAAGTCTAGGAAGAGGGCTCTTGCATAGGTGTTGCGTTTATTTAAATGTTTAGTGATGATGTGAACCAGAGTGGCCACAGCATCTTCCGTGCCGCACCCTTGTTTATAGGCAAATTGGTATGGATCCAGTTTGTCTTGTGTTGTACTGATAAGAAATCGGAGCAGAATTCTTTCTAGTGATTTCATAATCACTGAGGTGAGGGCTATTGGTCTGTAGTCCTTATGTTCTTTTGGGCATGGAATTTTGGGCAGTGGTTTGATGTGTGAAGTTTTCCATGACAGAGGGATGGTGTGCGTGTCAATAGAAGCCTGAAAGATGTGTTGCCACACTGGAGCCAGCTCAGTAGCAAAGTTCTTCAGCAGAAAGCCGCTGCACCCATCTGGCCCAGCCGCTTTCTTGGTATTGTTGTACTGAAATGTTTTTCTGACCTCTTCGACATTGATGGTCATTTTGTCAGAGGAAGTAGGTATTATGGTTTCGAGCATTTCAGTGCACTTTGCAGAATTATCCAGTGACTCCAAACGGGTAAAGAACGTGTTTAGTTCGTTAGCAAAACAAAATTCATTGTTCGTCACAATAGGTTTAGCTGAGGATGACATTCCTGTCATGGTTTTCATGGTGTCCCATACCTTTTTGGGGTTTTTGGCTTTAAAAGCATTTTCCAAAAGCTCTCTGTGTGCCAGTTTTGATTCCCTCAATTTGACTTTCAGTTCTTTCTCTGTCTGTTTAAGTGCTCCATAGTCTTTGTTTTTGAAAGCTATTTTCCTGGTATTTATAACGGTTTTAATGTCCTTAGTCACATAAGATTTATTATTTGGATAGATTTTTATTTCTTTAGTGGGAACAACTAGTTCTACACAGAAGTTGATATAGTCATTGGTAACAGTAGTTATTTCATCTAGTGAACCTTCCTGAAAAATTTCCCAATCTGTCCAATCAAAACAGGCTTTCAACTGTTCCCTACTTTCATTTGTCCATGTCCTTATTACTTTCTTTTCCGGTTTACTTCTCTTCAGTTTGGTCTTATACACTGGTATCATATTCACAACATTATGATCAGAGTTCAGTATTGGTGGTCTACATTTAGTCACATAGGCTCCTTTAACATTTACGACGAGTAAGAAAGAGGTTGGAAGAATCCGGGTGATTGTGTTATCTTGTTTACGGTCACAAACCACATATTTTCATGATCATAACTCAGTTAAGCAGTTAGGTAAAATACGAGAGAATGGTTATAGATAAAACGAGCCAAAACACCATGAAGAGTGTAGTAAAAGACTACCAAAGAGGCAAGAAGACGTATGACGTCAAGAGACCGCTTTATGGTTAATCGTATTTCAATGTTGTGTAGGCCGTAGTTTACAAATATCATCATGTTAACTCGTACCCGTACTACCGTCGACATAAATGCATTTGCGTAAACTAATAAATCGGACTCCATAAGAAAATCTGAAGTCCACAAATACAAAGTTAGACCACTAAATGACGGATTTGAGTTAAGATGTCGCTAAGAGGAAATGTCTACACTTCGGATTCACGAAATCGAGTATTGTCGGAGTTGAGGAACTAACATACAACTTTAGACTCTCTGATAAGGACCACTATAGTAATACGAAGCTACAAGACGGCCACACACCGAAAGTACGCGCTGTTACAAGCAGACGAGCTAATCACGCGAGGTTGTGAACCGCAGTTGTTAGACTTATGATAGGAAGTTGTTGATACTAAACCCTTTATCGTAAATCACGAGGGCTACGATAGGTCATCCATTCTGACGAGTCGAATGCTCGTACGGCTAACGAGAACGATACAGACTCGAGAAACAAAGGTTTCGATAACGTACTATGTGACGGACGTCAAATGTCTGGAGTCGGACGTCAGATGGAGATGTTTCGTATTAAATTCACAACACACATAAATCTTATTTTTTACCTTAGTTCCCAACTCACCTATCCAACGAAACTGGGCAAACTGGAAGCGTGCTACCACGTGTCTAAGTGGAGACGATCTCGAGTTATCGACAAGGTATGGAAAGGGAGACCTACCCAATATCCTTTTTTTTGCAACGGGTGTTTTACACAAAGACGTTATCATTTCTCTTCTATACTTTGTCCAACGAATGGCCCATGAAACATCTTTTCCTATATAATTTCTGATCTTGTTTATATTACCCGGACGAATGACACTGTCGACAGATATAAGAGCACTGTAGATAACCCCTTTGTTTTACTGTACCTCCACAAAGAGATTCTCTGAGTGCGAAGTAATATAAGTATCTGTCTTGTCGGCCGCGCAACGATTCTGCGGGTGAAAGAAAAGACTACTTGGGATTTTCACTAAATACAGACCAACACACAAACTCTTTAGGACGAATTCTAATCTGCCACCTCTATGCTCTATTAGTACCGCGCTTTTTTGTTCTGTAAAACGATGTTCGGGTTTAATCGAGTTCTTCGTGTTCCTACTTTCAGATCGGTAAGTTTTACTATAAACTATTTTCAATAAAATTGTGACGTTTTGTCTGAATTTATAAAGTTCATTCTACACGGTCCTGATAACGCCGTGGGTGCGCAGCGACTTTCATACTATGAGTAAATTAACAATCTCCGTGTATATGAAAAGAACTTTTTTATCGACTTACGCGCTTATTTTACGGATCGTATGGTGTTCAGACAACGTTACTCAAATGAAGTCTAATGTTCAATAACATAATACGTTTATTCGATGAATTTTAACACATAAATTATTACGTCCTAATACAAGGGGTTTCAGGACTTATCGAATTAAGTCATAATGTAATTTTAGGAAGTGTTTTATTGTTCTTGGATTCCCTTTGTACGTATACACCATCTTACCGAAGTTGTTGAAGATTTTACAACTCAAAGGAAGTTCTTTTTACGTAAAAAAATGACGGAGTTTTGAGGTTGATATAACTGTAATGTGATTCCCTTCATTATGCGGAGACTTGGGAGTTAGACATCACACAAAAATAAATTTCAAGTACTTCCCAAAAAAGGAAGCCCACACCCCTATAGAGGTCCTAGTCAATTTTCCAGGATGATGTTTAATCTACGTAGAATACCACTACGGTTGTAGTGGATGTGGACCGAGAAATCCCTGGAGTCGAATGTTTATTATGTGCATAATATAAAACGCTTCTATTGGCTGGTATTCGTGAATTTGTGTATATGTAGTAAATAGAGTAAATTTACAATCTTGAGTAGTGCAAATGAATTCTCACTTTATAAACCCTGATTAAAAGAGGAATTGAATTTTGCCACTTATACCTTCATATCTGTTGTCTTTTACTACTAACTCTAGTAAATTAACATTAGTTTAATGGTGACAGTTGTACATTTGGGTATGTAGAATATCGTACACTTAGCATAGTTCTACCCTTATTACAGTTTTATATTTGTTAATGTTTTTGTTAATTAAAAGAACTCAAAGGTGACGACGACTGTAGGTTTCAGAAGCCATTGCAGACTGGTAGAGGAGGTACGGGTTTGTCCATCCCAGACGGACAAGTAGTCGAACTGTGAGTCGAAGACGACCCGGTCATGGAGTTAGGTCTCAAAGAAAGAGGTTCACTCGTATGACTTATGAATTCCTGCTCGGTCACACTTTTGGCAATCGACAAGTGTACTACTTCTGGATAGACATTCGTAAGGTTTGTATTGCTATTCTTTCGAAGGAAGTGTAAGGAAAGAATATGAAATAATGAACTAGTTACCGTTGTCATTTACTCATGGTTGTTTATAACTCGAACTAAAATCATCATTTTTGGTCACTTTGTCTCTTCTAGTAATTTAAGGGTCGATGTGTTGTTAGTCTAAGTTTGTTTGAATGCAAACCATCACGGAGTAGAGACACCTGATAGTAGACTACAAGGCTACTATTCCATAGAAACAGGAGAGGAGGAGGGGTATTTTAGATTATAGATTTCTGACGGAGTCACGCCTTTTGACTCTTACAACAGCTCACACCAAATAAGTCCCCTGGGTGTAGTCTACAAGAGACAATAACATTTTAATCCTCTTGTTCTTTTCACAAACAAACTCTCAGATAAAAGACAGAAAGTAGTTGAAAATTACAAATGTATTTCGTGTAATAAACTAATATAAACGATAAAGGAATCACCTTGTAGTCTAAGAGACTCTTCAATTAGTATGCAAAGACCATTTGCGTCAATAAACGGAGAGCACTTGGAGGTACTTTCCGACATAAGACAGAAGAAGCCCGAAAAGTGACAAGGATGTCAAATTACCAACAGTACACGTATAATATTACCAAACGAAGAGAGTCAAACCAGAATATGGGACCATAGGATAGTTGGTAATACTAGGTCCAAGTCAGTAACCCACCAGATGAATCAGTGATATGGACACTAGGGTTGACATCTAGAAGAGGTAAACTGCAATTCTATTCTGGAGAAGATAGGTCTCTTAAGCCCACATAAATGACAAACAACAAAATGCACGAGGGTCGCCGTCTCGCAGTAACATGCCGGACACAGAGGTATGGACGACTGACACAAGTGCTCGACGTTTGAGTCGGTGGGCTACGTGGCCGTATCACGAGCCCCTGTACCTGGTTACAGCGGATTCTGACACCAATGGACCCAAGGTTGTCATACAATTCCTAGTGTGGTCTTTTTCTGTTATAGGACNTGTGTGCTCTGTATAAATGCTCTGTAGTTGATCTGACTGAAATTGTGATTTTAAATCTCAAAACCGCTACAGTATCTGTCAGGCAGAAACTTGGGACAAGTAATTTGACTGAAACCTTAAAACTGAACTAACTGACTGCTAGGGTTAACTTTGGTTTAAACATTTGTAGAATACTAAGAGCTTTATTTATTGATTTCCTTTTGAGGGCCACCAGCTGCAGAGAGTTAACTAATTAAAGGGGCGTGGCCCCACAGCTGTGAGAACTCAGCAATCAGGTGTCTGACAAAGACATTAGAGTCCTGCGGGAGTCAAAGACTGACAAAGACATTAGAGTCCTGCGGGAGTCACGAGAGGCAAAGAGGAGGCAAATCCTACTTTGATTGAGCTAAGTATCGCTGGGGTTTTATTTAGTTTTTTAGCCCCTCATGCTATAATCATGTGTATTTTCTCCATTCCTGTTCATGTTTCTTCTCGCAATTATCACTGGCCCCGTGTATTTCCTAATCGATATAACCGGCCTGCTTTCGTCTATCCCACATGCTCCACTGAGATCCAACATCTAGTTTCAGGTGGCCTGTGGAACTGCCAGTCAGCTGTTCCTAAGGCTGACTTCATTTCTGGCTACGCTTCCCTGCAGTCTCTGGATTTCCTTGCTCTCACTGAGACCTGGATTACTCCATCCAACACATCCACCCCAGCAGCTCTCTCCACAGCATATTCCTTCACCCACACACCCAGACCCACTGGCAGAGGAGGTGGCACTGGTCTCCTGCTATCTCGCAACTGGAGCTTTTCCCTCTTCAAGCTACCTAACTTCACTCCTTCCACCTTTGAATTCCATGCCGTCACAGTAACCCATCCTATACAATTAACCATTGTTGTTCTCTACCGTCCACCAGGCGCCTTGGGGGACTTCTTGGAGGAATTAGATAATCTCCTCTCACACATCCCTGAAACTGGCCCTCCCG